>NW_028263386.1:802500-902500 GCF_051168715.1 Poecilia mexicana | reverse complement strand
GAATGCGATGAGGTCATGGGAGTAAATTTAAATGGACCAGAACCTCCCCCCCCACCCCCGCACTCCTCCCTCAGGCTCTGCTTGGTCCAACCTGAACCAGGACCAGAACCTGATCTTCTCTGGTTCTGGTTCTGGGTCTCATCAGTCTGAAGGTTTTTGAAAAGCTGCCAGTGCCGAAAGATACCAGAACCCGTCCTCCTGTCCTCCCGTCCTCCTCCCGTCCTCCTCCTGTCCTCCTCCTGTCCTCCTGTCCTCCCCATCCTCCTGTCCTCCTGTCCTCTGAAGGTCGTCTCCTCTGTCAGACCACGATCCTCTGCAGCCTGAAGGTCCGATCTCTCGGCTCGGATCCAAAGTGTAATTAAGCTGCAGGATAGAAGCGGTTCTGCAGGTTCTGATCCAGTTTCCTGGATGAAGTTCTGGTGTTTTGTTGTTTTCATCCAGACTGGTCCAGAACCCGTCCAGCAGGACGAGTCTCAACATGTCAGATGCAAACGGTTCAGTGGAAACCTCAGTGGTCAGACAGAGTCCTTCATCAGAAGGACAGAGATTCTGAGGAATTTACCCAGAATCCCTCTGAGAGGACTCTGACTCCTCCTCTGTCTCCTCCTGTCAGTTTACCCTCCATCCCTCCTCCTGTCCTCCTGTCGTCCTCTGTCCCTCTTCCCGTCAATGGAGACACATTCCAGCCGGTTCATTCCTGCCGTGTCACTCCGACCTTCCTCCCTCAGGCGGAGAAAGAAAGGCTTCTTCCTGCGGCCTCTTTTCATGTCCAGAAGGGAATCCGGCCCCCTGAGGCCCCTGAGGGGTCACCGCTCCTTCATAGGCGGGTCAACCGGGCTTAAAGCTCCACCGGCTAATTGCCGAAGGTGAAAGAAAAACGTTCCTGTGTGATCGGGTCAGAACCCATCCTGCTCCAGATCCTGAACTGAGGACAGATTTACTGGAAGCGGCTGTTCAGAGATCGATGGGAGAAAATCCGATAGAGGAAATAAATCTGCAGTTAGCAGCTAAAGATGTCAGACCCTCCATCAAGTCCTCCAGGTCCTCTCCGGTCCGTCGGGTCCTCTGGTCCGTCGGGTCCTCTAGTTCGTTGGGTCCTCCAGTTCATCGGATCCTCTAGTTCATCTGATCCTCTAGATCATCGGGTCCTCTGGTCCGTCGGGTCCTCTGGTCCGTCAGGTCCTCTAGTTCGTTGGGTCCTTTAGTCCGTCGGGTCCTCTGGTCCGTCAGGTCCTCTAGTTCGTTGGGTCCTTTAGTCCGTCGGGTCTTCTGGTCCGTCGGTCCTCCACTCTGTCAGGTCCTTTAGTCCGTCAGGTCCCCTGGTCCGTCGGGTCTTCTGATCCGTCGGGTCCTCTGGTCCGTCGGTCCTCTGGTCCGTCGGTCCTCCACTCTGTCAGGTCCTTTAGTCCGTCAGGTCCCCTGGTCCGTCAGGTCCTCTAGTTCGTTGGGTCCTTTAGTCCGTCGGGTCCTCCAGTTCATCGGATCCTCTGGTCCCTTGGGTCCTCTGGTCCGTCGGGTCCTCTAGTTCGTTGGGTCCTTTAGTCCGTCGGGTCTTCTGATCCGTCGGGTCCTCTGGTCTATCAGGTCCCCTGGTCCGTCGGGTCTTCTGATCCGTCGGGTCCTCTGGTCTATCAGGTCCCCTGGTCCGTCGGGTCCTCTGGTCCGTCGGTCCTCTGGTCCGTCAGGTCCTCTGGTCCGTCGGTCCTCCACTCTGTCAGGTCCTTTAGTCCGTCAGGTCCCCTGGTCCGTTGGGTCTTCTGATCCATCGGGTCCTCTGGTCTATCAGGTCCCCTGGTCCGTCGGGTCCTCTGGTCCGTCGGTCCTCTGGTCCGTCGGTCCTCTGGTCCGTCGGTCCTCTGGTCCGTCAGGTCCTCTGGTCCGTCGGTCCTCTGGTCCGTCGGTCCTCCACTCTGTCAGGTCCTTTAGTCCGTCAGGTCCTCTGATCCGTCTGGTCATCTGATCCGTTGAGTACTCTAGTTCATCGATCCTCCGATCCTCTAGTCTTTAAGGTTCTCACATTAACGCTGTCATATTGGTTCCTACTGATAGTTGATTCATTGCTTCTCGTTTTACTGCTGATCTTTATGAGTCTTATAAAATGGCCATGGCTTCTCATGATGTTCCTGTTGCTGCTTCAGCTTTTATTTTGGCGGGACCAGTGCTTTACTTGTAATTTTCTTCTTTAGAGGACGAGTCGGTGCTTCCTCCCAGTCTCCTGAGTGAAGCTGGACAGACGCTCTTTGTTTTCCAAGCTGTGAAACTCTTCCTCTGGTGAATATGCTGATTGTTCTGGAGGAGGAAGAGGACGGATCCCTGAGGACTCTTTGGACTCATCCCGGCCCGTTCCACATGATGTTTGAACAGCAGCTGGGTCACCTGGTGTCTTCCTGCCGCTGGAGGCTCATTGTTTCCTGCTTGTCGTCCAATCGGCCGCCTGTGTCCTCGCTGCTGTTTGTCTCCTGCTGGCAGAAGCTTTTGTCCACCTGAGGACATGGAGGCGTTTGGTGATGGAGCGATGCTGCTTCCTGTCAGACGCCTCTTCATGCATCCAGCTGCTTTTGATAACTTTAAAAACGTTTAGCGCACCGAACCTCAGCCACCGTTGGTTTAGTTCCAGGAACCGACGCAGTGCATGATGGGAACAAACTTTGTTTACCTGTTTCTGTAAAAACAACCTTGAGCTTCACTTTGCTGAAGGACGATCAGGAGCAGCAGGAACGTCAGGTTTATTCCTCAAATCATAAAAGTTTTAAATATTAATGTTGATACGAAGATTAACATTAATATAAATGTTAATATTAATATATAATAAAATCACCCAAACATTTATAGCATTCAGGGAAACTGTTCAGTATAAATATTCAGAATTAAAATAATAAAAACAAAAGTTTTCACACCGCAGCTTGTTTTTAAACCTGGTGCCGTTTCATTCCTGGTTTTTAAACATGGTGCCGTTTCATTCCTGGTTTTAAACCTGCTGCCGTTTCATTCCTGGTTTTAAACCTGCTGCCATTTCATTCCTGGTATTTAAACCTGCTGCCGTTTCATTCCTGGTTTTTAAACCTGGTGCCGTTTCATTCCTGGTTTTAAACCTGCTGCCGTTTCATTCCTGGTTTTAAACCTGCTGCCATTTCATTCCTGGTATTTAAACCTGCTGCCGTTTCATTCCTGGTATTTAAACCTGGTGTTGTTTCATTCCTGGTTTTAAACCTGGTGCTGTTTCATTCCTGGTTTTTAAACCTGGTGCTGTTTCATTCCTGGTTTTAAACCTGGTGCTGTTTCATTCCTGGTTTTTAAACATGGTGCCGTTTCATTCCTGGTTTTAAACCTGCTGCCGTTTCATTCCTGGTTTTAAACCTGCTGCCATTTCATTCCTGGTATTTAAACCTGCTGCCGTTTCATTCCTGGTTTTTAAACCTGGTGCCGTTTCATTCCTGGTTTTAAACCTGCTGCCGTTTCATTCCTGGTTTTAAACCTGCTGCCATTTCATTCCTGGTATTTAAACCTGCTGCCGTTTCATTCCTGGTATTTAAACCTGGTGTTGTTTCATTCCTGGTTTTAAACCTGGTGCTGTTTCATTCCTGGTTTTTAAACCTGGTGCTGTTTCATTCCTGGTTTTAAACCTGCTGCCGTTTCATTCCTGGTTTTAAACCTGCTGCCGTTTCATTCCTGGTATTTAAACCTGCTGCCGTTTCATTCCTGGTTTTAAACCTGCTGCTGTTTCATTCCTGGTTTTTAAACCTGGTGTTTCATTCCTGGCCTGCTGCCATTTCATTCCTGGTTTTTAAACATGGTGCTGTTTCATTCCTGGTTTTTAAACATGGTGCCGTTTCATTCCTGGTTTTTAAACATGGTGCTGTTTCATTCCTGGTTTTAAATCTGGTGCCGTTTCATTCCTGGTATTTAAACCTGGTGTTGTTTCATTCCTGGTTTTAAACCTTCTGCCGTTTCATTCCTGGTTTTTAAATCTGGTGCTGTTTCATTCCTGGTTTTTAAACCTGCTGCTGTTTCATTTCTGGTTTTAAACCTGCTGCTGTTTCATTCCTGGTTTTTAAACCTGGTGTTGTTTCATTCCTGGTTTTTAAACCTGGTGCTGTTTCACACCAGGTTTTTAAACCTGGTGTTGTTTCATTCCTGGTTTTTAAACCTGCTGCCGTTTCATTCCTGGTTTTAAACCTGCTGCTGTTTCATTCCTGGTTTTTAAACCTGGTGTTGTTTCATTCCTGGTTTTTAAACATGGTGCTGTTTCATTCCTGGTTTTTAAACCTGGTGTTGTTTCATTCCTGGTTTTTAAACCTGGTGTTGTTTCATTCCTGGTTTTTAAACCTGCTGCCGTTTCATTCCTGGTTTTAAACCTGCTGCCGTTTCATTCCTGGTTTTTAAACATGGTGCCGTTTCATTCCTGGTTTTAAATCTGGCGTTGTTTCATTCCTAATTTTAGACCTGCTGCCGTTTCTTCCGGACCTTCTTAGAGGTTCTGGTTCTGATCTGAGTGGACCTCCTGATCCATCTGGGGAACTGAAACTGTTTTTGTTGGAAACGACTCCTTCCTCTGGGCTGGAGATGTTTTCCCTCCCTTACTTTAAATAGGACCTTCAGTGTGAGGTTTGGACACAGGTGTCTCATTTCCCGGTTTCCTCTCAGTCGGATCACGTTTCAGCCCCTCGCTGTTGGGTTTGTTTTTGTCCCAGAGGTTCTGCTCGACCCGTCTCTGCTTCCTGTTGCCGTTTGATCCCAACAGGATGAGAAACGTTCTGGTTTTATGTCTGAATTTGGTTTTCTGCTCTGAAGCGAATGGTGAAGCTGCAGTATGAGTCATTAATGTTGAAACAGCAGCCAGCTGCAGAGCGGTTCTGGTTCTGGTTCTGGTTTCTTCACTCTGATAGGATCTAACTGGTATCTGCAGTAAATCAGGATCCACCCTGCAGTTAAATCCTCCTTGTTAACCTTGACCCATAAAGTTCATCTGCTCACCAGCGGGCTGCTGGCACGTGCACGCCTCACGTACACACTCTCACATGCACAGGGCCTCCCACAGGCCCCAGGGGCCCCAGGGGGCCCGGCCTCCCAGGCGTCCCAGGGGCCCGGCGTCCCAGGGGCCCGGCCTCCCAGGGGCCCGGCCTCCCAGGGGTCCCAGGGGGCCCGGCCTCCCAGGGCCCCCTGGGGCCAGGACCAGAACCTGGGCTCCCGGGCCCCCATGTCAGCTCTCCGTTGACAGAACGGATTCTTTGGCTGAGCGAACAGCAGAACCGCCCGCGACCCGGCGGCGGCTGCTGGACCTGCTCAGACCCGCCGGGACCGACCCTCCTGACCCGGTCCGATGCTTCATCACGCTTCGGCGGCTCCCTGCATTCCTGCTCCGCGCTTCACGAACCAGCAGCTCAGAACCGGGCCGGCTGCAGCGAAGCGGGTCTCGGGTTTCTGTCAGATTTAAACTGAAGTCTGGTGACGCCTGAAACTCCGGATTTCAGGAGTCAGAGATCCATCCGGTTCAGAACCAGCAGAACTCAGCTTCAGTCGGGAAGGTCCAAAAGAACCTTCCCGACTGAACCTGAAAACTGAAACTGATTTGAAATAAACTCATTTCACACTAAATATCAGATATTTACATATTTAACTATGAACCAAAACCAGGACCACGACCAGAACCAGGACCACGACCAGGACCAGGACCAGAACCAGGACCAGGACAACGACCAGAACCAGGACCAAAACCAGAACCAAAACCATGACCAGGACCAGAACCACGACCAGAACCATGACCAGGACCAGAACCAGGACCACGACCAGAACCAGGACCAGGACCATGACCAGAACCAGGACCACGACCAGGACCAGGACCAGGACCACGACCAAAACCAGAACCAAAACCATGACCAGGACCAGAACCATGACCAGGACCAGGACCACGACCAGAACCAGGACCAGGACCACGACCAAAACCAGAACCAAAACCATGACCAGGACCAGAACCAGGACCACGACCAGAACCAGGACCAAAACCATGACCAGGGCCACGACCAGGACCAGGACCACGACCAAAACCAGAACCAAAACCATGACCAGGACCACGAGCAGAACCAGGACCACGACCAGGACCAGGACCACGACCAGAACCAGGACCAAAACCAGGACCAGGACCACGACCAGAACCAGGACCACGACCAGGACCAGGACCACGACCAGAACCAGGACCAAAACCAGAACCAAAACCATGACCAGGACCAGAACCACGACCAGAACCATGACCAGGACCACGACCAGAACCAGGACCAAAACCAGGACCAGGACCACGACCAGAACCAGGACCACGACCAGGACCAGGACCACGACCAGAACCAGGACCAAAACCAGGACCACGACCAGAACCAGGACCACGACCAGGACCAGGACCACGACCAGAACCAGGACCAAAACCAGAACCAAAACCATGACCAGGACCAGAACCACGACCAGAACCATGACCAGGACCAGAACCAGGACCACGACCAGAACCAGGACCACAACCAGGACCAGGACCAAAACCATGACCAGGACCAAAACCATGACCAGGACCAAAACCATGACCAGGACCAGAACCAGGACCAGAACCAGGACCACGACCAGAACCAGGACCAGGACCAAAACCATGACCAGGACCAAAACCATGACCAGGACCAAAACCATGACCAGGACCAGAACCAGGACCACGACCAGAACCAGGACCACGACCAGGACCAGGACCACGACCAGAACCAGGACCACGACCAGAACCATGACCAGAACCAGAACCAGGACCACGACCAGAACCAGGACCAGGACCAAAACCAGGACCACGACCAGAACCAGGACCAGAACCATGACCAGGACCAGAACCAAAACCAGAACCAAAACCATGACCAGGACCAGAACCACGACCAGAACCATGACCAGGACCACGACCAGAACCAGGACCAAAACCAGGACCAGGACCACGACCAGGACCAGGACCACGACCAGAACCAGGACCAAAACCAGAACCAAAACCATGACCAGGACCAGAACCACGACCAGAACCATGACCAGGACCAGAACCAGGACCACGACCAGAACCAGGACCAGAACCAGGACCACGACCAGAACCAGGACCAGGACCAAAACCATGACCAGGACCAGAACCAGAACCAGAACCAGGACCAAAACCATGACCAGGACCAGAACCAGGACCAGGACCAGGCAGACCGTCACAGTGGAAGAAGCTTCAACAGTTTAAATAATCAGAGAAACGGATAAATTAAATCTTTTCTCTGTTCTTCTGTAAATTTGGCCAAAAGTTCTTCAGGTTTCGAGCTTCTGGGTTTCAGACACTGAAAAACTTTCACTTTAGAACAAAATATCTACTAAAGTTAACCAAGACGTCCAGCATATTTTCCCTGGTGTGTTTTCAGGTTTGGCTCGTTGGCCTCATAACTTCAGCCTGATGTCTGTAAAATCTCTTTGCCTTCCTTTTATTGGCGCTGCTGTTCACTTCCTGTTGGGTTACGTCTGTCTGCAGGGAAAGCCTTCGACATCACCTACGTTCGGCTGAAGTTCCACACCAGCCGTCCGGAGAGCTTCGCCATCTACAAGCGGAGCAGCGAGGGCGGCCCCTGGGTGCCGTACCAGTACTACAGCGGCTCCTGCGAGAAGACCTACAGGAAGCCGAGCCACGGCTTCATCCGGACCGGCGGCGACGAGCAGGAGGCGCTCTGCACCGACGACTTCAGCGACATCTCGCCGCTCACCGGAGGAAACGTGGCCTTCTCCACGCTGGAGGGCCGACCGAGCGCCTACAACTTCGACAACAGCCCAGTCCTCCAGGTCAGTCGGCTCGTCCCTGAAGGTCCCAGTTCGCGAGAAGGCCTGAAAACATCACATTGTTCATGAGGAATGAGGTGGTGCTGGGTTGTGCAAACATGATTTTAGCTTTGCTGTTGGTTCAGAGCTGCAGCTGCAGGAGGAGATGTTACACAAAACCTCAGATGTTACACAAAACCTCAGATGTTACACAAAACCTCAGATGTTACACAAACTTCAGCTTCAAAAGAAAAATTCCCTGAAAACCAGAAAATCCTCGTAAAGCACCACCGGGGTTAAGATGTGGGCAGTTTGATGAAACGCAGGTTTTGATCCTGAGGATCAGAGCTGATCTCCACTTTGATCAGATGAATAAGAAGATCTCTGACCTGATAGAAAACAATGAAAGGTTTCCCTTCAGCTCCTCTGTGAGCAGAATATCCTCCAGACGGCTCTGCAGTCAGAACCAGAACCAGGCAGCCGATGAAGCCGTCTGCAGCAGGGATGCGGACCTTAGAGCTCCAGGCGATCTGGGATCATTCACACCTCTGATGGCAGAAATCATGAAACCAGTTTCCAGGGAGCTGACATGGCGTAAGCCAGTCTCTGGACCCAGGAGTCATGGTGGGGGTGTCAGTACCTTTGGAAAAGCAGAACCAACCAAGGGTTCTGCTGGGGAAAGGAAAGGAAAGGTTCAGTCCAGGACCAGGTTCTGGTTCTGGACTGGCCGTCCTCCAGGTCGGACCTTCCTGAGTAGAGGATGTTAAAGTCATTACAGTAACTGGGTTCTGTTGGACACCTGGTTCTGATGGACACCTGGTTCTGATGGACACCTGGTTCTGATGGACACCTGGTTCTGTTGGACACCTGGTTCTGATGGACACCTGGTTCTGATGGACACCTGGTTCTGTTGGACACCTGGTTCTGATGGACACCTGGTTCTGATGGACACCTGGTTCTGATGGACACCTGGTTCTGTTGGACACCTGGGTGACGTAACGGTTCCACCAGGTGGACTTTCTGTCTCCAGATCAGCGGAGACAGAAAGGGTTAATCTCAGGCCTCTTTCCAGTCGGCACAGAGTTTCCCTACTGGATTCCCAGACCATCACAACTGGGATCCACTCTGGGAGGGATCCACTCTGGGAGGAACCAGCTCCCCACCTCCTGTCTGAGTCCAAAGGGTCTCAGAGCTGCCAACCGGATCTGAGTGCTGTAGCTCTACGTTCCTGGGTTCGGCTCTGTCACTTTGACCGGCGGAGGCTCTGCGTTAAAGAAGGAAGTGAGGCAACAAATGTCTTTGAGGTGGATTTATTTGGGAGCTCCAAGTCTTCATTACACCAACACCTTTTTTTAGTGAAACAAAGAAGCTGACATTTATACCTGAGGCAAGTTCCAACACTGACACCAGGTAAAGGGGTGATCAAAAAGGAAAGACAAACAAACACTACTTACACAAAACTAACAAACAATAAATGATCCAACTAATATTTACATGCATGCAAATTATTAAAATTAAACTAACCTAAAGTCAATCAAAAGTAAATATAACTAAATATAAATCCTCAGAGTATTCCCCCTGCTAATGGAAGCTGGTATGCTCCAGGAGCATTCGTCTCCCTCTCTGCTCCACCTTGCTGAGACACACCCAGAAAGGCAAATACTCAATTAACTCAAATTGAACTAATCTAAATCAAAACAAACTGACATTTTCCCCCACATTCTCTGAACAGGAAAGATGGCCAGTCTCCCTACCCAAAAAGAATGTTCACCAAATGTCACCATGTAACTGAAATAAAGAACTAATACAAAACACATTTGAACTGAAAACAACATAATATCAATAATCAACATGGGATGGAACCCCTGGTCTCCATCACAGGCTCCCTCTGCCTCTCTGAGGTTGCTGGTTCCAAGCCAGTCAGTGTTTCTCCCAGTTGACTCCCCCAGATTTCCCACCGGAGCGTTTGGCCGCCTCACCAGCAGCTGGAGCATCTCTGTCGCCCTTCCTCCTCCTCCTCCTCTTCCTCCTGTCTGCTGTTGCCTCATAGCTGGAAAGCAGATTGTTTTCATTCTTCTCTTTCTTACACGATGTTGTGAAATTTTTCCAGCTCCTCTCAGACTCAGAAACGCCTCCAGGAGTTTTTTCCAGTTGCTGCCAGGAGGTTTCAGGAACGAAGCAAAAGTCGGTTTGATGCGAATCCGTCTGGTTCATCGACGCTCAAAGGGCTTCAGATCGGAAAACTAAAACATCGTCAGCAGTTTGGAAACAAGCGCAAATAAAATGTTTACACCAGAAACATCTGTCGGTCCTGGTTCCTGGTCCGTTTGGTTCCTGGTCCGTTTGGTTCCTGGTCCGTTTGGTCCTGGTCCATTTGGTTCCTGGTCCGTTTGGTTCCTGGTCCGTTTGGTCCTGGTCCATTTGGTTCCTGGTCCGTTTGGTTCCTGGTCCGTTTGGTCCTGGTCCATTTGGTTCCTGGTCCGTTTGGTTCCTGGTCCGTTTGGTCCTGGTCCGTTTGGTCCTGGTCCATTTGGTTCCTGGTCCGTTTGGTTCCTGGTCCGTTTGGTTCTGGTCCGTTTGGTTCCTGGTCCGTTTGGTTCTTGGTCCGTTTGGTCCTGGTCCATTTGGTTCCTGGTCCGTTTGGTTCCTGGTCCGTTTGGTTCTGGTCCGTTTGGTTCCTGGTCCGTTTGGTCCTGGTCCGTTTGGTTCCTGGTCCGTTTGGTTCCTGGTCCGTTTGGTTCCTGGTCCGTTTGGTCCTGGTCCGTTTGGTTCCTGGTCCGTTTGGTCCTGGTCCATTTGGTTCCTGGTCCGTTTGGTTCCTGGTCCGTTTGGTCCTGGTCCATTTGGTTCCTGGTCCGTTTGGTTCCTGGTCCGTTTGGTCCTGGTCCATTTGGTTCCTGGTCCGTTTGGTTCCTGGTCCGTTTGGTCCTGGTCCGTTTGGTCCTGGTCCATTTGGTTCCTGGTCCGTTTGGTTCCTGGTCCGTTTGGTTCTGGTCCGTTTGGTTCCTGGTCCGTTTGGTTCTTGGTCCGTTTGGTCCTGGTCCATTTGGTTCCTGGTCCGTTTGGTTCCTGGTCCGTTTGGTTCTGGTCCGTTTGGTTCCTGGTCCGTTTGGTCCTGGTCCGTTTGGTTCCTGGTCCGTTTGGTTCCTGGTCCGTTTGGTTCTGGTCCGTTTGGTTCCTGGTCCGTTTGGTTCCTGGTCCGTTTGGTCCTGGTCCGTTTGGTTCCTGGTCCGTTTGGTTCCTGGTCCGTTTGGTTCCTGGTCCGTCTGGTTCCTGGTCCGTTTGGTTCCTGGTCCGTTTGGTTCTTGGTCCGTTTGGTTCCTGGTCCGTTTGGTTCCTGGTCCGTTTGGTTCTTGGTCCGTTTGGTTCCTGGTCCGTTTGGTTCCTGGTCCGTTTGGTTCTTGGTCCGTTTGGTTCCTGGTCCGTTTGGTTCTTGGTCCGTTTGGTCCTGGTCCGTTTGGTTCTTGGTCCGTTTGGTTCCTGGTCCGTTTGGTTCCTGGTCCGTTTGGTTCTTGGTCCGTTTGGTTCCTGGTCCGTTTGGTTCCTGGTCCGTTTGGTTCTTGGTCTGTTTGGTTCCTGGTCCGTTTGGTTCTTGGTCCGTTTGGTTCTGAGGAAACCCAACAGAGCAGGATCAACTCTCCGTTTGTGTCGTTGGTTCTGAAGGTCCAGGATGCTTCACTCAGTGCGACCCAGTTTGAAGACTACTGGACCATTTCAGAACCGTGATCCTTTTCTTTCCCAGATGTTCTGTTGTTTTGGGTCAAGGTTCTATTGATGAACCGGTTTGGGTCGGCCTTCTGCTTTTAGGAAACCTTTGGTACAGATGAGTTCACAGTTCAGTCAGTGACCCGGAGTTACCAGAACCAGAACCAGTCTGGATCTGGATCTGGATCTGAATCATGATCAGCTCTGGTCTGGATCTGGACCGGATCTGATCCGGATCTGATCCAGACCAGATCCAGATCTGGTCTGGATCCGGATCTGGTCTGGATCCAGACCGGATCCGATCCGGATCTGGCTGGCGGCTCCCTGAGATGTTTTGCGTTTGGAATAATCTTTAATCTGGTGGATCATCAGTAATCTGCGTTCTGATTGGTCGGTCCTCGGACATGTTGGTTTGTCACCAGCAGCTGGATGACTGTTCCCATGGCAACATCTAATTGTGTTGATTGCAGGATTAAACCGGATCTGGATCCGGTCACACCTGTCGCTCCTCGTCTGACGTTTGGTTCATTTTTAATCTGCTGCAGCTGAACTGAGGAAATGATGGAAACGTTTTTATGAAGAAACGTTCGAAACGGTCAAACTGATGTTTAGATCAACTTCCAGACTTCCTCCCAGTTTCTGGTTCCAGGGTCTGTGGTTCCGCCCCGGTGGAGGAACTTGGACCGGTTCTGGTCCTGACCTACATGGGTCGGATCCGTCCTGTTGGATTCTGTCTGTTGTTCCGTCCTGAAGCTCCTCTCCCTGTAAAAGAACAGATTTAGCTCTGCTGCTCAGCTTCAAACTTCCTTATTTGACCCGTTGGCACGAAGCTATTTATACCAAAGCCGGGACTCTTTCTGGAGGCGTCAGCCGGCCGATGGCGGCTCTGTGACATTCCTGCCGTCTGTCATCTCCAGGTCCGGATTGGGAAATGACCACCAGCTGACCCACCGGGATTCCTGGCTCTTTAACGCGCCAGCGGAGGCAGAGCCGCTGTCACCGGGCGCCGGTTCAGTTCCCAGCAGGATAAAGGCCTGACAGCAGATCAGGACCTGATCATCAGAACAACATTTCTCCGTTTTACAGCCTGGAACCGGGTCCAGCTGGGCTCAGCTTTGGATTTACTGGTTTACAGTTTCACATGTGTTCCTTCAGCTGCAGCGAAGCGTTCAGAACGAAGTTTCTCAGACATAAAGACGTTTCCACTGAAGGTCTGCTCCTGCCTCTGGTTTCCACAGCTGAGCTGGAAACGGGCGACGTGAAAACTATAAACGGGTTTCTAATTTTAATAAAACATTAGCAGATCGCACAGAGGTTGTCTGAAGGCCACAGTTACTGGTTTTTATAGCAGAGGGTTGATAATCAATCTAAAATGTTCTGCAGGAAGCAGTTGGACATTTTTGGCATCTTTATTGTTCCATCAGTTTTATTCATGTTGTTGGACATCTTTAGAAGTCACAGCTGTGCTTTAAATGTTCCCTCGGTGTCTCTGTGTCGTATTTAAACGCCGGCTGGGCCAAACTGGCACAGATACATGTTTTCAGGATACAAAGGAATTAAAACTTCAATCCAAGATGAAGACATTCTGTAAAACTCCAAACTGGTTATTATAATGATTTGTGATTTTAGGATCATGTTTAATTCACCAGAATAATCTGACAGCATCCCTGTTGGTAGGCTAATGTTAGTGTTAGCATGCTAACAGTGATGTTAGCATCCGTTTGCTAACGGTAAAGTTAGCCTGCAGTAAACGTGAAATGCATTTACTGCAGTTTTGATCAGTTAGTTGCTGAATAAATAAATACATCAATAAGTTATAGAAAATATTAATCTGAGGGAAACTGTAGATTAATCAATCCTTGATTTCTGATTTCTGACTGTTAAGATCAGATTATTATATCGGTTAAAAAAACCATTTTAGTTCAGAAATGTTGATGAAAAGAGTTTTAATCTGGTAAATAACAACAGGAGTCGCTGAACAGTTTCTGATGAAACGTCTGAAGTTTCTGGATCAAAGAAAATAATTCAAGGCTGAAGCAGAAAAGATGTTTCATGTTCCAGTAAAATCATATTCATTCATTCATAAATAGGGGTAATAATAAATGTTATTATTGATGAATCATGTTGCTGGTTCTGACCCTCCGGCTGCAGCTGGACGGTTTCCAGACGGGAAGTGAGTCCAGAACCTCCCAGCTGTGAGCCGATGACGGATCAGTTGATCCTGTAAAACAGACCAGATGCTTCCAGTCACTGAGATGAAACGGTGATTCAGACAGAAAGCGGTTCTGCTGACCCAGACCTGGTCCAGGTCCAGGTCCTGATCGTCTCCGGAGCCAATTAGATTATCTGCTTTAATTTCCTGAGTGATGGTTCCTGGAGGCAGAGAGAAGTTCTGGTTCGGCCCGGCTGAATGTTTCCGGTTCCTGCAGGATGTTTTCCTCTCTGCTCGTGACGGACGGAGAACAAATGTTCTGAGACGATTCAGAACCGGTCTGGACCCGCAGCTGCCGGCTGGTTCTGCATGAATCCTAACGAGACGATGCCATAAGTCGGCCAGCTGCAGGACGGCGACCCGCCTTGGCCCGGCCCGGTTCGCCGAGTCAAACCGGGTTTCAGTTCTTCTCCTCCATCAGAGTCCAG
The DNA here is from genome assembly GCF_051168715.1 of Poecilia mexicana. Classification (NCBI taxonomy): domain Eukaryota; kingdom Metazoa; phylum Chordata; class Actinopteri; order Cyprinodontiformes; family Poeciliidae; genus Poecilia; species Poecilia mexicana. The sequence continues at coordinate 888,361 of NW_028263386.1, read as the reverse complement.
TTCAACGGCGTTTAGCTAAAGTCCCACACAGACGCAGCTTTAACGCTTTTATCTTTATTTTTATTTCAAAATCTCTTTTTCTTTCTTACCGTCACAGGCTGGTTCACTTTTATTATTTAATGATGTGAAGCTCTTTGAAATGCCTCGCTGCTGAAACGAGCTATAAAATGTGACTGACTGATCGATCAATCGATCAATCGATCGATTGATCGATTGATCGATTGATCAGGAAAACGACTTTGGACCAGAAATGAGTCCAGATGGTTTCAGACCTTCATCATTTAGTCGATTTATTTTATTTTATCTCAAGAGGCCAGGAAACGAGTCCAGGTGATTGAACCGGGTCCAGGTCCAGGTCTGGGTCTGGGTTTTGGTCCAGATCCGGGTTTTGGTCCAGGTCCGGTCCGGCCGTCTTCCCTGGACGATGGGAATCCCAGCTGGTTTCTCCTGACTGGGTCGACGATGTGACCAGAACCTGAGGATGTCCTGTGACCTCTGACCTTTCCTGGGGACGTTTGATCCAAACAGAAATGACATGAACGTTTTTCCCGTTCAGCACCAGAACCGCCTTCATTTCTTCGGATCGGATTATTTCTGGAGCATAAATACAGAAATGCTGACCGGAGAAACGAGGAGCATCAAAATGTTTCCCAGAACTTCCGGGTCGAAACCAGAACCGCCTCAGACTGAGACCAGTAGCGGGTCAGATCCGGACCGAGTGTCATGAAAAGGTGTGGTTGGTGGTGAGAATAATCGCTGAGACCCAGGTAGATGGTGAAAAATGATGAGTTTAATGATGAAGCTCAGAGCAGTCCAAGAACAGGCAGCACGGCGGAGAAACTAGCACACAGCTAAACACCGGTAGCAACTGACACAAGACTGAACTAGGAGCTAGCTAACCGGGACTTCACAGTTCCACCGGAGAGCTCACACGACTTGACAGCAATTGACAAACTTGGGCATACGACGAGGATCCGACAAGGAACACAGACAACAGGTGGGTTTAAATACACACGGGGTAATTAAGGGAATGAGACACACCTGGGGAGCAATCAACGGGGAGGACAGGACAGAGACTCACAGGGAAACAGGACTGAACACAGAAAACTCAAAAATAAACACACAAAAACACGGATCCTGACACCGAGTCTCTACAGACACGCTGTGAGCTCTCACTCTGAACCTCTGGGCCCGATCCGCCTCCTGCCGGTACCGACCCGTTTTCCCACGTGGCTCCGGCCAGAAACCCGACAGCTGTGAATTCCTTCCTGCTGCGTTTAAATCAGAGCAAAAGATAAAAGTTTGTTTGATTTTGGTTCCATCACAACAGAACTGCAGAACTTCCTGTCAGAACCTTAAAGAAGATCCAGAACCTTGAAGTCGGTCCAGAACCTTGAAGTGGGTCCAGAACCTTGAAGTGGGTCCAGAACCTTGAAGTGGGTCCAGAACCTTGAAGTGGGTCCAGAACCTTGTAGAACTGCCTGCTGTGTCCTAAGGGGAAAATTACAACCTAAAATTCTGTGTAGTTTTTAAAACCTGATGGAAAATTTCATGTTAATTAAAGAAAAATGATTTTATCGAACTTTCTCATTTAGACCCACGTCTTTAGTTTAATACATAAAATCATGTTTGAAAAACCGTTTTTGTATTTTTTCTGGTTGTTTTTGGAGATTTGTTTGTTTTTTGTTGAACTGAATAAAGTCTGAGGCTGTAAATACTTTAAATACTTTAAATACTTTAAATACTTTAAATACCTTAAGTACTCTTCATCAGATATTATGCAGTAAAACAGTTTAACGTCAGTAAAACAGTTTAACGTCAGTAAATCGGTTCCGACCCAAACATGTTGTCCTGATTCTCTCGCTGCTTTAACCTCAGATAAAATTCAAGGTTTCTGTATTTCTAGTCTCAATATGGTGATCAGAGACTGGAGCCGTTTTCCTGCAGGAGTCCAGAAACCCTTCACGGTGGTTCTGATAAAAACGGGTTTCATTTCATTTCCAGCCTCAGACCTTTATCTCCTTAGCATCTTGACCCGCCGCCTGCAGACGGAGCTTGTTGCATTTTTGCTGCATGCTTGAACAGGAGAGGGGCGTTTGGGGGATTGTTCAGCTGGTTGCAGTTCACACTTCTAGCTTTCAGATAAACTCTGTAGAAACCGTCTGTTCCTTCCCGCTGCGGCTCTGAAGCTGCAGCCTGCCTGTTTGCTCTAACTGTCCGCGTCGTCTCCGTTTAGGACTGGGTGACGGCCACAGACATCAGAGTGACCCTGAACAGGCTCAACACGTTCGGAGACGAAGTTTTCAACGACCCCAAGGTCCTCAAGTCCTACTACTACGCCATCTCTGACTTCGCCGTGGGAGGAAGGTAAACACGAGTTAAACATTCACCTGCCGGCCGGGTTTCCGCCTCCTCAGGCAAAAGAGCCTCCAGTGAATGGAGAAGTGGGCTCAGGTGGATTTACGGTCCTGATCCGGCCTGTGTGGCCCGCTGCCCTGACTCAGGGGGGCAGAGCGGGTTGGACCCAGAGCCTCTGCAGCCAGAATCTGTTTGAAATGCAGAGCAGATTTCCATTACACACCCAGCATTCCTGACATTCCTGGCTGGCAGGGCCGGATTACAGGGGCGGATCGCTGCCCTGACGGACCAGAGGCCCGCAGAGCGCCGCAGGCTGCGCTCACCGAGGCGTGGTGCTGAGCGGGCCGGGCCGGGTCACCTGGTTGGACTTTAACCAGATCCATGGACTCATCCTGCAGTCCTGCTGCCTCCATTCACACAGAAACAGATTATTAAGGTTCTCTGCTTTAATGTAACATTTACTGGATGAAGATGATTTAAAACCAACAAACTACTTTAAATCTGTCTTGGCTCTGCTTTGGTTTTGTAAATTAGATTTTGATACTCATCTGTAGTTTATGACTCAGCAGCAGAAATTAAATAAATGCACATTTAATGACATCATTTTTAACCTCATTAAAAAGTGACTTTGTAAATGTAATCAAATAAATGTAGTTAAATCTCAAAGTCTGTCTTCAGTCTGCAGCTGAGCTGCTACATGTTTATGTCGCCTAAAGTTAAAATCATGTCTAATTTCTAACATTAGTTGCTAATTTTGACTTTTATTGATGCTTTAAATGCCAGAGGTGGATCAGAGCTAAGCTAAGTAGGTTCATGCTAACAGCCGTGTTGTAAAGAAAAGTCACAACTAAAAACCAACTCATTTAGCTGAAAAGTAGCTTTTGACCTAAACTAACAAGTTAAAACTAACTGGAGCTAAAAATATCAGTCATTTATATACAGGTTAATTTTTCAAACTGATTTAACTGTTTAAATTTATCACTTGTGATATGAAAGGAAATGATCTCAGGATAACAGCTCCACTAAATCCAATGATTGCTCAGCATTAACTGTGCTAACAGCGTTAGCTTAGCATGATGATCAGGGACTCTGTAGTTTCACAAAGATTTAATGTTTCAAGGATCTCGTTGGTCTTCTCAAATTATTTTCACCCAGCTGACTGGCAGTGTGCAGCATCATGTTGGGGAGGGGCAGAGTTGTTTTCTCAGGTGTGTGAAGCATAAAAACGATGTGATGAAGAATCGTTTCAGCTGAAGCTTCTCTTGGATTCAGGAAGCAGATCCAGTCTGACCTTTATCAGAAACATGTTGGAGGTTTGGGTCAAATATGAAGAAGATTTTAGAAAAGATCCGTACAATGGCTGCTGAGGAAACCTTTTAATGGATGGATGGATGGACGGACGGATGGATGGATGATGGATGCATGGACGGATGGATGAATGAAGAGATGAACAGATGGATGAATGAAGAGATGGATGGAGTTTTTCCTCTCCTGGTTTGTTTGTATGTCTTGTGATTATTGATCCGTTCTGATCAGGAATCTTCTGCCTGTCTGTTGCTGCATCGTTTCTCTGACCGTCTCAGCAGTGAAACGTGGAGCTCAGGTTTGTGGCTTCTGTCTCTCTGAAGCTCTCGGTTCGTTGTGCTGTCAGACTTTCCACGGCTCTGTGCCAGGAAACCCCTGAGACAATCGGTGAAGGTGGAGGCTGAACAAGCGCCGTCCTGTTGGAGCCAAACCTTCAATCACCGAGCGGAACAGACTTCAGTCTGATGACAGATTTCACACCAACAGGCTGCATTCAGACGAGGCGTCTGATGATGAAATGCTGTTCCTTTGAGTGGTGTGTCATCCAGCTGTAACAGGTGTGTGTGTGTGTGTGTGTGTGTCGTCAGGTGCAAGTGTAACGGCCATGCCAGCGAGTGTGTGAAGGACAGCGGGGGCCGGCTGGTCTGCGACTGCAAACACAACACGGAGGGCGTCGACTGCGGCGTGTGCAAAGCTTTCTACAACGACCGGCCGTGGATGAGGGCGACGGCCGACAGCGCCAACGAGTGTCTGCGTGAGTCACCGGTTACCGGCTGAAACCGGCCAGGGAGCGGACAGCTGTGCTGGACGCTGGCCAGGCCTCTGGGGGATTGTGGGAGTTGTAGTTCCTGTTTAATGCATGACTAAGCGGTGCTCAGTCTCCCACACTGCAGGAAACATGAGAGTCAGGGAAACTTTTCCAAATCCAGATTTCACCATTCGCTACGGTGACGAACTCAGGCCGTTTAGTTTCTAACTAAGATCCAGAATTATACAGAAAATGTAGAAGTAAAACAGAAGAATGACGAGTTTTGACTGAAACAACAACAAGCTGGTTTTAATGTGAAGACATGAGAATGGAGACTTAACAAACCTGCACCCTGCCCAGGGATGTAAAAGCTCTGTGTCTTTACTTGACCTCAGTCAGGACGACCAGTGGCAGCGCTGCCATCATTTCTGCTCCAGTTCTGACCAGCATTATGACGCTGACGATGCCTGCTAAGGTTTTGTCTCTTTTTTCTTCACCCACATTAAAAATTCCTGTTAAAACTGATTTTTAACAGGAAACACCTGGTCCACAGTGAAGCAACATGAAGACAGACTGTCGTCTCTGTTTCAGGGTTTCTGACTGAGTTTTAACTGTCTCGCTTTTTAAACCCTTTCCAACCAGTGTTTTCAGGGAATGTTGCTGTTTCTGTGTTTCAGCCTGCGACTGCAACAGGAAGAGCTCAGACTGCTACTTCGACGCCGAGCTGTACCGGGCCACGGGTCACGGAGGTCACTGCAGGAACTGCGCCGACAACACCGACGGGCCCAACTGTGAGCGCTGCCTCGACAACTACCACAGAGACCAGAGCGGCAACCGCTGCCTGCCCTGCAGCTGCAACTCCATCGGTGGGTCCCGGCAGCAGAATTCACCCTTTCATCCTGGGAGTGAAACATGAATTATGGGCGCATGAATCTGCTACGCTCATATCTGACAGGTTCATTTCTGCATTGATGCAAAGTCTGAGAAACAGATACTGTCGTATCAACTCTGCACTATAAATTCACACAAAACGGCTGAGACAGCAAATAAATATAAAACCAAACGGTGAAACATGAAGATCATAAACTTGATTTAAAACCTGAACTGAGGGTTTCCTGTGTTTCTGCCCCCTGCTGGTCATTTTCCTTCTGTTTCTGAATGTTTCCCATTTCTCTGGAGTTTTATCATCTTTATCTGGATCTTCTTTATATCCATGTCAGGTTTAAAATGTTTATGGTTGATTATAAGATGATGTTTTGTCCCTTTCTGGCATATTTTACATCTTTACTTGTTTCTTTGATATTTTCATGGCTGTGTGGGAACAGCTCTGTGTTTGCATCACTTTTAGCTCTTGTGCATGTTTTGTATTTCTTCTAGGTGTTGAGAATGTCTCTGTGTTTGTGCTCAGTTTGTTGGATCCTTCCTCAGAGAAAGTTCCTGTAAACCTCGTGTCCTCAGGTGGAACGAGGTTTTCCTGCTCTGTTCCAGCCTCTCTGCGTATTTCATTGACGCTAACTCTCTTTGGGAGGTCAAAGGTTACCGGGCTGACGGCAGACGTTTGTTTGTTTGCAGGTTCTGAGTCTCCTCAGTGCAACACCAGAGGCGTGTGCGCCTGCAAACCCGGAGTAACCGGGGAGAAGTGCGACCGCTGCCAGCCGGGGTTCCACAGCCTGACCGAGGCCGGCTGCAGGTACGCCGCCGCCCCGCCGCCCCGCCGCCGCCCCGCCGCCCCGCCTCACGTCACCTGGACACAAACTGCCTTAAACATGACAGAGTGGGAAACTGCTCAGTTAGTTTCTGAAAAGCAGGAATCTGATCTGAGCGCCACCTGCTGGCCACATCGCTGAGTTTGGGGTCGTTTTGTGAGCTTTGTGGGTGAATTTAACCCTGTGCTTGTCTGCCAGGCCTTGCACCTGCTCGCCGTCAGGCAGCACCCAGGAGTGTGACGTCAACACGGGTCAGTGCCGCTGTAAAGACAACGTGGAGGGCTTCAGCTGCGACAGGTAAGGAACTCACTCAGGTTCCGGTTCCTCGTTAAGACACTCTTTATACCGACCCGTCTGTCCCTCCAGATGTAAACCAGGTTACTTCAACTTGGACCCCAACAACCCCCAGGGCTGCACGGCCTGTTTCTGCTTCCAGCACTCGTCTGTGTGCGACAGCGCCGAAGGCTACAGCGTCCACACCATCAGCTCCACCTTCGACAGAGGTGAACTCCGCCTGCAGCCCAAACTCTGGGCATGCTCCCCCTCTAGTTTCTGACTTCCTGTTCCTGTTGCAGGTACAGAGGAGTGGAGCGGCCAGACGCGGGACGGATCCACCGTCTCTGTCCAGTGGTCCCCCACCGGACAGGAAGTGTCCTTGATGTCTGAAGACTACCAGCCGCTGTACCTGGTGGCCCCAGGTACCGAACCTGAGCCGTTCCGGACCCTCCGGTTCCCCTCAGAGACTCACCGCTGGTGTTTTCTGCTCCACAGAGAAGTTCTTGAGGAATCAGATGCTGAGTTATGGACAAAACCTGAGCATGACCTTCCGAGTGGAGCGGCGGGATGCTCGGCTGTCGGCCGAGGATCTGATCCTGGAGGGGGCCGGCATGAGGCTGGCCGTCCCGCTCATCGCCCAGGGCAACGCCTACCCCAACGAGAACATGCAGACCTTTGTGTTCAGGTGGGATGAGGCATTCCTGATCAGAGAAGATTCCTCAGCTCTCTGTTGGTCCTGAATAAATCAAACCGTTCTGGTTCTGGTTCTGGTTCAGGCTCCACGAACAGCCAGGCTACCCCTGGAGACCCACCATCAGTGACTCAGACTTCCAGAAACTTCTCCACAACCTGACGGCCATCAAGATCCGGAGCACCTACAGCGAGCGGAGTAGGCATCTCCTGACACCTCCACCACCTTCCCTCCTCCAGACACATAAACCTGGGTCTGTCTGCAGGTGCTGGTTACCTGGACAACGTCTCCCTGGTGACGGCGAGGCGGGGCCCAGGAGTGCCGGCCCGCTGGGTGGAGCAGTGCACCTGTCCGCCGGGTTACCAGGGTCAGCACTGTGAGCAGTGCACCCTGGGATACCGCCGCGCCCAGCGGGAGCTCGGACCCTTCAGCTCCTGTGAAGTCTGCAACTGCCATGGACACAGCGACGCCTGCAACCCTGATACTGGTAAGACTGGGAACACTGGGAGTCCTGGGTCTATTGACTGCAGTGACGCCTCCCACCCTGACACTGGGAACACTGGGAGAAGACGGCTTGATGGTCACAGTGACTTTGGTCGTTTTCAGGGTTTAGACAGAACCGTGGGCTCGTTCCTAACTGGTTCCTTGAGGTTCTGACTGGACCCATCCTGGGTTCTGCTTTGCTTCTCTAACTAGTTTCCAGTGGCTCCAGTTTAAGACTGGTTTGTTACTGGTTAATTAGATTTTTTTTGTTTCTTCCTCGGCCCAGACTTTGTGATGGTTCTGGTTGGTCAGTCTCGTGTGGTTCTGGTTCTGGTTCTGGAATGTTGACCTTTCTGTAGATAAAGTGTTTTATTCCCAGTTCTTTCGGTGGTCATCTGTCGGTCAGCAGGTGAAAACGTCTCCTGTCTCTGTCTCCTGTCCAGGAGCCTGTCTCTGCCAGGACAACACCGCCGGGCTGAGCTGCGAGCGCTGCCAGGACGGTTTCTATGGCGACGCCACGCAGGGCACGGCGGACGACTGCCGGCCGTGCCCCTGCCCCAGCGGAGCCACCTGCGCTGTCGTCCCCAAAACCAGAGAAGTGGTTTGCACCAACTGTCCTGCTGGAACCACAGGTACCACAGAGGCCTGGACCAGAGATTATCTGAAAATATACAAACTAAGCTTTGACATGTTTTTGAAACATTAAGATCAGTAGAAGTAGACATCAACATGCAACACCTCACCTGTGTGCAGGAAAGCGCTGTGAGCTCTGCGACGACGGGTTCTTTGGGGACCCTCTGGGTCAGAACGGGCCGGCCCGGCCCTGCCGCTCCTGCCAGTGCAGCAGTAACATCGACCCCAACGCCGTCGGCAACTGCAACCGCGAGACGGGAGAATGCCTCAAGTGCATCTACAACACCGACGGCTTCTTCTGCGACCGCTGCAAGGCGGGCTTCTTCGGAGACCCGCATGCCTCCAACCCTGCTGAGAAGTGTGCAGGTGAGCCTCCGTTCACATCGACCCATGGAAGACCAGAACCGGGTTTTATTCACGGCTACTGACCGACACTAACCTGCAGTGTTCTCGTGTTTTACTGCCCATCCAGCGTCTGACGGGCTGCAGCCTCAGTTCTTTACACAGTTTAGAGAAAACCAGTTTGGACTCGTCTTGGTTCACAGAATCGAGCTTTTCATTGGAAATTCAGCTCTTGGTGTTTCCTGTCGGTGTTTTTCTTCAGCCTGCTCCTGCTCTCCGCTGGGCACCGTGGATCAGCAGACCAGCTGTTCTCCGGTCACCGGTCAGTGTCAGTGTCTGCCTAACGTGGACGAACGCGACTGCAGCGCCTGCCAGCTGGGATTCTTCAACCTGCAGAGCGGCAGTGGCTGCGAGGAGTGAGTTCCCCTCCACGTTTCAGACCTTCACTGTTCATTCATCCTTCACCGTGGAGCCGTTACGTAAAGTCATTTCATGTCGTTGATCGTGGCTAAACTCATCAGGGTTTGTCTGCACCTGTCCACAGGTGTGACTGCAACCCAATCGGCTCCACCAGTGGCGACTGTGACATTGACTCAGGACAATGCGAGTGCCAACCCGGCGTCGCCGGCCAGCACTGTGACCGCTGTGAGGTCAACTTTTTCGGCTTCAGCTCATCTGGCTGCAAACGTGAGGACAAAGCCAAACAAGTTACTTTCACTTGTGACTTACTTTGACCTTACCGTTGGGTTTGCAGCATAAATACGACACAAAAACCCTGCAGCATTCGTTCCAAGGGACAGATCCAAGGAGAAAGGAGATTAAATATTTATCATAGTTTTAGTTATTCTAGAGCTGCAGATCAGTAAAGGCGTGAAATATGAATAAACTTTCTGTTTCCTGCTCAGCGTGTGACTGCGACCCTGAAGGTTCTCTGTCCGGTCAGTGTAAGGAAGACGGCCGGTGCGAGTGTCGACCCGGCTTCGTTGGAGCTCGATGTGATATGTGTGAGGAGAATTATTTCTACAACCGGTCAGTGCCAGGCTGCCAGCAGTGTCCGTCCTGCTACGGTCTGGTCCGAGACAAGGTGAGGAGTCGTTGATCAGAGCTTCGCTCCTTCACATGACCTTTCCAAACTGAAATGGTTTCTAAAATGGTGTCCAGGTGAACCAGCAGAGACAGAAGCTCCAAGAACTCCAGACTCTGATAGATAACCTCGGCTCCGGCCAGGACACGGTCAGTGATAAGGCCTTTGAGGATCGATTGAAGGAGGCAGAGAAGGTCATCATGGAGCTGCTGGAAGAGGCTCAGAATAGCAAAGGTAAAACTGCCACACAGAACAATGTGAGGACCAGAAGATGTTTTATTAAACAGCATCAAGGTGCGCTAATGTACCGCCTGGGTCCTTGCAGATGCAGACCGAGGTCTGCTGGACCGTCTGAACGTCCTGAACATCACCCTGACCACCCAGTGGAACCGACTGCAGAGCATCCGCAACACGGTGGACGACACCAGCGCTCAGGCTGACCGCGCGCGGGACAGAGTCCAAGACGCCGAGAGACTGATCGACCGAGCTCGGCAGGAACTGGCCAAGGCCAAGGATGCCATCAGCAAAGTGGTAAGTGAAGTCAGCGTTGTCCTGATATGTAATGGACTGATCAGTGGCAGGTAACTGAGCCGATGTGATTCACAGGACGTCAAACCTACTGATGGCTCTGGAGAACCCAACAACATGACGCTGCTGGCTGAGGAGGCTCGGCGCCTCGCCGACAAGTAAGACTTCATACCTGCAGCTCTGACTGGCGAACCTGAAAGACTCACCAAGAACTCATCCAAAACCCGAAGATGAACTGGATTCATCCATGACAGTTCAAAGAATCTTTTGAAGTCATCTTGACAAAAATGTGTTGAAATGTTTCCTACAGGCACAAGATGGACGCTGACCAGATCGAAAAGATCGCTAAAGATGCCAACGACACGTCAACCAAAGCATACAACCTGCTGCTGAAGACCATCGACGGCGAGAGCAAGATGGCTGATGAGATTGACAAGCTCAACAAGATGTAGGTCACATTTCAGTTTGTGTGGATGAAAACGGTTTTAAAGGGACAGACGACCGTGTCCTGCTGGCAGTGTTGTGGCTTTTTGTTCATTTGGTTTAGTACTTTTGAATCTCTGATTTGTCTCTCTAGCTGTTTCATGCAACGTCTTTGCTTGTAAAATGTTTTCTATTTGTGTTTATTTTGTGCTTTTTATTGCAGTTTGTGTCTTTTAATTGACGTTTGGTGTCCTTGTGTGTAAAGCCTGTTTGAAGTTTTGGACTTCGAGGCTCTGAGTTTCCAACAGATTTAGAACTCCCTGAGTTTCTGACTTCTCCTCCCCCCTTTCAGGTACAACGAGGCGAAGGACCGGGCCAAGGATCTGGAGCAACAGGCCAACAAGGTGCAGGCGGAGGCAGAGGACGCCGGGAACAAAGCTCTGAAGCTGTTTGCCAACCTGACCAGCCTCCCGCCGTTTGACACCAAGACACTGGAGGTAAATGTTAGCAAGGTAAAACAGACATGCGTTGCTCAAGGAATCAAACTTATTAATGATGCGCCTGTTCTCAGGATGATGCCAAAAAGATTAAGAAGGAGGCGTCTGATCTGGACAACCTGATTGACAAGACGGAACGGGAGTACAACGAGCTGCGAGACGACCTGAAGCCCAAAGAGCTGGAGGTCCGGAAGCTGCTGGAGAAAGGGAAGAGTGAGCAGCAGGTGAGTTCAGGTTATGACAGAGTCTCCTCTGGCTGAGCCACTGAACACCAGCCATTCAACCTGCTTCTGTTCCACAGACTGCGGATCAGCTGTTGGCCCGAGCCGATGCCGCTAAAGCTCTGGCCGAGGAGGCGGCGAAGAAAGGCCAGTCAACTTTCAGAGAAGCAGAGAGCATCCTGGAGGACCTCCGAGGTAAATGGCCCCGTTTCCAGTCGCAGCACCGAGATCCAAACCTGGTGTTCACCTGAAATGCTCTTGGAGATGAAACCAGTGACAGGCTGAGGCTGCTTCATGCAAACTGTTGCAATGCTGTGAAAAATCTTTCTGTTTACTGGACAAAATAATCACCATTTTCACAAGAAGATTTTGGGGATTCTTTATGTGTTCTCAATCTGTGCATTAAAAAATCTTAATCGATGCAGAGTCTAAATAAAACAAGTTTGAAAGGATGTTGATGCACTGTTGCAGGAAGTTAAATGTGGAGACAACGTTGCTTTAGTTTTCCACTTATTGTAAATGTTTTCCTTCTAAATCATTTTAATCTGAGGGTTATTTCCAAACTTGTTCCAGACTTTGACAGGAGGGTCAACGACAACAAGACAGCAGCAGAGGAAGCCATGAAGAAGATCCCTATCATCAATGCCACCATAATGGCCGCCAACGAGAAGACCCGGCAGGCGAAGGAGGCGCTTGGTAATGCTGCCAGTGATGCTGGGGAAGCCAAGAGGAAGGCCGAAGAGGCTGAGAAGATTGCAGGCAACGTTCAGAAGGTAACGAGGCGCCCCCTGCTGGTTGATGAGTGGTCTGATCCTCTTCATCCGCTCACCGTCTCCTCACATCGTGTCCTGGCAGGGCTCGGCTAGGACTAAAGAGGAAGCAGAGAAGGCGCTGCAGGACACAAACAAGCTGGACAAAGATGTTGATGACATGATGGATCAGCTGAGCGCCGCGGAGGAGGAGCTGAAGAAGAAGAAGGCTGAGGCTGACAGCGACATGATGATGGCTTCCATGGTACGAACTGACCCTCTGCTCTATGAGGAAGTTTCAAACTGTTTAACAAAAGCATTGCTGATAGTCGGTGGGATTGATCTGTCCTGCAGGCATCGGATAACGCCAAACAGGCTGAGGACAACGCTCGCAAGGCCAAGAGTACGGTGAAGACGGTCCTGAAGATCATCACAGATCTAATGGATCAGCTGGGTAGGTCCAGAACTCGTCTCTCGGTGTCGACATTAGCTGTGACTCAAACTAACTGTCACGCGTTTCTGCAGGAAACATTGATAAAGTGGATCTTAGCAAACTGAACCAGATTGATGAGTCTCTGAAGCGTGCCAAGGACAAGATGGCCGGCAGCGAGCTGGACAAGAAGCTGAGGGAGCTGAATGATGTGGCGAGCACACAGAAGCAGATGATCGACGACTATGACCGGCAGATCCGAGAGATCCGCAGCGACATCAACAACCTGAACGACATCAAGGCGGCGTTACCCGAAGGCTGCTTCAACACGCCGTCACTGGAGCAGCCTTAACCCGCCCACATCGTCCATCCGCCCTGTTTCCTCCCACGCTCACATCTAACACTCCGGCAAGCGTGCCGACTTTTACCAAAACAGTTCTGTCTTTGCCAACATTTCAGCCGCGCCCAGTAGAGAGGCAGTTGCTGGTGACGTCGGTGTCGTTACAGTGACCTCCGCGGTGCAGGGCGCTGGGCAGCGAGGTGGACGAACCTCGGAGAGACAACCAGAACCATAAACCCAATGTGACTGCAGCCCATTGGCGCCTCGCCATATTTTTGTCTTTAACATTTCAGAACACGTGAAGGAATTCTCAGATCCTCCTCCCGAAGCTACGCTCTCGATACAGACAGCAGGGAAAATATTTCTAATCCTCTCTTCTGCAGTATTCACACCTCCAGCAGGTGGCAGTGTTTTGTAAAGTCACATAAACTGCTGTGCGGGAAGCTGCCAAAGTCCCAGACAGATAAAACCAAACCCAAACTCCTCATTTACAATTTCCCACATTTAAGCCTTGCAGAAGCTGTGGATTCTTTGGGAAGTAGAAATGGCCGTTTTCCGTCACAGACAGAAACAAAATGTCCCACAAGCAGCTTCAGTGGTTCAGGCCCCAAATCTGTTTATTGACCACAATAAGTAAAAGTTAATGTTTGTTTTCATAGTGAAACATTTCAAAGGTTGGCTCTAGATAAGCAGCAATACCTAAAATTAAAGCCATGGTCTGGTTTGCATCACTTTGGACTAACTTATCCTGCCAGACCTTTTAATCAAAGCCATCTTAGCAGCAGGTCTCCAGGTTTTGTGAAGGTCTTACAGAGTTTCTTGTTTGGCTTTTGCTCATTTTTAAGTGTAGTAACGTTTTACTGATTCCAGCTGCTGATTTTCTAAAAGTAATATTTAAATATCACTTTTATTTGTCACAACAATTAGCAATGAAACATTTGTATTAGTTTGGAGAGGTTAATGCTGGCAAGCTAGGTTTTCATGTTAGCTTGTCAAACAGCTGGTTATCATGTTAGGGTGAACTCTACGGGTTTTTTTTTGACAATGCTAGTGTTAAATTTAAATGTAACTTACATTTCTTCAGTGCTATCAAAGGAGGAGATTAGCTTCACTTTGTAGCATCATTTTTTCACAATTAATCAAAACTAACATGCTAACCTATCTATAGCAAAGAGACATCTCTGCTTTTGAACAGCTTGCTAGTTAACTTTGTTAGCCTTAGCATGCTAGCTTAGCTAACTTTTGTCAGCTCAGGTTGAACAGCGTAACTTCGGACTCTGAAAGCCTGTTTGGTTCTGTGTATTTATTAGCATCATGGATGCAGCCCAGGTTGGACAGACGGTTTCCAGCTAGCTGCTAGCATGTTCCAGGACAGTCTGGAGAAAGTCCTGGACCTCAGAAAGCCTGGGCTGCTCTTCCTCAGTAGGAGGAAGATGAGAACCTGTGGGGTGAATCAGGAGTTCTGTCTGTGGTGGAAACCTCTGAGAAGAGATGATTTGTACCAAACGATCTGACGCTTCCTGGTTACCAGATAAAATGTTTTGCTAATGTTGGAACGTGACGGATCCCCTGTTGGATTGTCTTTGTGTGTAAAATCCTGTTCCGACCCCTGAGTGACCCCTTCTGGACTTTGGCAGCTTCGGCTCATGGGTGCGTTCCCACTCTGCAGCACCTCACCTTTGTCTCCACATCCAAACACTATGCAACTTTGTACATTCTGCGTAGCGAGAGTTTTATCTGATACACTGGTGCTAATAATTATTACAAATGTTTTATTTTTGAGTGAATGTTTTTTATTATGAGTTAGAGCGAGGAGTTTATTATTATGCGTGTAAATAAGTGATTGGCTGATTTTACCCCATTATGTCTGATCACAATCAATCAACTGAAACCTCCAGGTGAAAATATATCCTCTATCATAACGTCTGTGTATGTTATTATTCTAATTGTTATTATTATTCTCTCTGCTTGCGTGTATACAGGGCTGAGAGCTGTTGCCTTTCACCATTACTGTTTGTGTTGATTCTTTGTGGGTTTTCAGGAGGTTTGAGCCCTTCGTCAGGCAGGACGAGTCCGTTCGCGCCTTAAAGGGCCGCTGTTGGTACTTCAGCAAAGTTTTTAAATTCACACAGATGGATCCTGGACCACCAGACCCCAGAATGTCCTCATGCCGACTGTTTCAGCGACTCGCCTGTGGTGCCTGCAGCCTGCGCATCTCCAGCTCTGTAATCAGTATTTTAAGTTATATGGGCTGTTTGTGGTGAGATCTGCTGTCGTTCTTCATGTTGGTGGCCATGTTGCTGCTGCTCAGCCTGCAGGATTTCTATGTTTCCATCTCTGTTTACGCCTGCCTGTAAACCCAAACCTAACATTTCAGTAATAAAAACCAACTACTACAGGACTTGCTTTGTGTCTGAGTCGACTTTCTTTCAGGTTTCACTCCTGTCATGTCAGTGGCTGTTCCTCCTGTGGACAAACAAGACAAACTGTTCAACTGACCAGCTGGACGTTTCAAAGCCAGATTTTAACGTATAGAAGTCTAGACATTCTGCAGACTAGATACGATCAGACGGAGGATGTGCTTTGGTGGAGCTCCTGGTTCTCCTCACTGACTGCATAGAGAAGCAACATCAGCAGAATATGTTCAGAACTTTTTCTGGATCTTCTCTGTTGAGCCTCAGACATGATGGGTATTTTTGCCCACAGAACAAGTTTTGAATCTTTGTCATATGAAAATGAAATTGGACATGGTTGATTTATTTTAGAACGATCCAGGAAGCAGAAGAGATCAGGTTATGTTTTTTATTATTGCTGTTATTATTTTTATTTGTTTTCGTCACGGGGTCCACGCTCCTTACCGGTAGGGGGCGGTAATGTTTTCCACCCCAAATAAAACTCAAGGAGAAGAAGAAGCATTTCCGCTTTAAAATTCATATCTTTCAAAAGACCAAAGGGCATTTTTAATTAATATATATACACAATAAAAACACCACAACTAAATTAGAAATCAGTTGTACACTAATGTGGGTCATAAATAAAATTTACATAAATTACGCTAAAAAGAAATGCGAGAAATCACATTACATTGCAACAGCGTCAGTTTAACAAAATTAACAATAATCAAAATGCCAAAGGGCATCTTTTATTATTATTATTAATATTTATTTGATCAAAAGGTCTTCCTATTGTGCCACTAAACCACGGAGCGTTGAAGCTCCGGCAGCAGCAGGAGGCCGAGCTCAGCAGTCTGTCTTACCGGGACATGAACTCACAACCAGCCGCAATGAACCGTCTGAATGTTTCTTTCTAAAAGTTACAGCAAATCTTTTTGTCCCGTGGAGCAAAGCGTGGAGGAAGATGAAGCAGGAGGAAGATGAGGAGACTGACCTGGCCGCAGTGAGGGCTATGCTAACCAACTAGCTAGGTAAGACACGACTCTGCACTTAATGCACTTATAAATGATGCATAAAGCATTTAAAAGTAACTCAGAAATATGATTATTATTATTTCTTTAGTATTTTGACATTTGAACGCCTAAACGTGCAGGTATCGCAGCATTTCTGTGTAGAGAACTGATTCCCCAGAAGAACCGGTTCAGAGTTCAGTTCACATTGATTGAAACTGAATTATTCATCTGAACGGTTCTTCCTCAGAGTTCAGAAGAACTGGAAACTTTTATGGAGTTTCACCACTTCAGCCGGACCCGAACTGATAGAATACTGCGGTACCAACAAGGACCAGCAGGGGGAGGCAGAGCGCTGCCTGCAGAGCACCAGTCAGGTTCCGAAGGAGTTGGACCTGCTCTGCCCGAACCCTGAGAGGTACAGAGCGTTGGTTCATACAGACTGGGTCAGAACCAGAGAAAGGATCAAAATAGACATCAAATCACAGAGAAAAAAGGTCCACACTAAGAAAACTACCTGAGAAAAGACATTCCTCAATCTGGACTAACTGTAGGAGCTGTTCTGAAAGAACGTGGACCAGAAACAGAACCATGACCCGACTCTTCCTGAGTGGTGAAGGACCCGCTGGGAGTCGGTAGGTGAACTGACGACCCTGGAGAGAACCAAGGAGAACATGCAGAACGCTGCGCCCGACAGGAAGCTCCGATCTCTGCTTCAGGTTTCAGAACGGCGCCGGACTGAGCAGTTCTGCTGGTTCTGACTGGTTCTGGATGCTTTCTGTTTTCAGACTGTAGTTATGATGCGTAACCGTGGCAACGTGGTATTGTTTTCACAACCGGGAGCAGCTGTTAGCATCTGAAAAGCTCTAGTAATTCCTGACCTTTGACCCCAGATCCCAGCAAAAGGAGGAAGTTAAAGCCATCTCTTCCATCCATCAGGGATCATGTCCCAGACTCCAATGTCTTTCTGGCCAGACAGAGATTTAGAGGAGCGGCAGAAGCAAAGGTGGTGGATTAGCAGAGCTGCCAGCAACTGATGTTACTGTGAAATCTTATCTCTGGATGTTGAGCTGTTAGCATGTCATAAAGCAACAGTCTTCAGTCAGAGGCCCCTTCACATGTCACTGAAACACTGACTGCTGGTGGAGATCCTTCTGCCCTCAGCACCATGATGACTGAAGATACTTGGATTATTTCAGTTATGAGAACATTTCAGTTTTTAGGATGAAGCATTTTTTAATCTGTGATGATAATGAATCCTTCCTTCAGAAGCTTCCCGGTTTAACTTCCCCATATTAGACTTCTTCATCTCCATTTACAACGTGACCTCTGACCCTGAAAAGTCTTCATGCTCCAGAACCAAAGAACCTTCTGGGTCCTTCCATATCTGATAAACTGGTTTAATCATCTGCTGCAGACTGTTTCAGGATCAGTTCAGCTCTGACTGCAGAGGATGAGTTGGATGAATAAATGAACGACAGAACTGAAAATAGAATCTGACAATTCACACTAATTTTGTTAAAACGCTAAAGATTTGGACCTTTAAGGTCACCTCATAGATAATAATAATAATAATAATAATAATAATAATAATAATAATAATAATAATAATAATAATAATAATAACAACAGTCGTATCTGGGTTGTCCCGTTTCGACCCTGACTCTCTGGTTCTGGTCGGCCTTCATCAGGAAACATGGCCTCAGGTCCTGGACTTCCTCCTCTTCCTCCCGGATCTCCCTGCGCGCTCCCGCGGGGGCTGGCACGTCGCGGCGCAGCCCCGCTGCCCTGCGCGCTCCCGTGGAGCGGCAGCAGCTCAGACCTGCAGCCCGCCGGAGACTCTCCGTCCTCCGCCTGGATCCCGGACTTCCCGCCGCTTTCTGCGCTCCGCCTGCCGGACTGTGGGGGGTAATTCAGCGGGAAGGACAGGGGAGGTTCCCGGCTTCCTGTTTCTGGAGCTTTGGTTGAAGTTTGGACCGTTTTTCCCAGAACTGGAGCCATGAGGCAGGACCGGGGGGCCAGCCGGAGCGCCGCCGGCGGCAGCGGGAGCAGCTAGCGGCCTGCAGGGAGCAGCGGGGCGGCCGGAGCCCCGGAGCCTCCATGCGGGATCACACTCTCACTTTATCCCACTTTCACACGCTCCTGCCGGCCATACGCGCCCCTCCGAAGCCTCTCCCCCCGGGACCGCAAGTTTCCTTGGCGGACATGGAGCCGGACTCGGTACCGGCAGACCTGGACTCCCTCCAGGGCGGACTGGGTCTCCTGGATCCGCTGGTGGACCGGATCCTGGGGGACTCCGTGTCCCAGCAGCAGGGATGGCTCCGGGTTTACGGTAAGCAGAACTCACCCAGGGGACGGGGGCCGGTACCGGGACACGGTCCGGTCCAGGAGGGTCAGAACCCGCAGCAGCTGGACTAAATGGAGGTTTGACCCTGAAACCGGTTCTCTAAAAATAGACCCAGCTGGTCCTGAGCCGAGCCAGGATCCAGTTTCTGAGGCCGAACTTTTCCGAACCCGTCCTGAAGGTTGCTCAGCCAGAACAGAACCACGGTGGAGTCCCAGAACCTGTTGGGTTTTCCCTGTAAAGTCGAAGGAGTTTTTGGGTCAGAACCAGTGTTCAGGTTCTGTTGGAGCAGTTTGAGTCAGACTGAGAACCGGGTCAGGTGTTGACCTCCAGGCCAGAAGCCCCAGAACCTTTCTGCTCGGTCCAGAAGCTTTAGTTCCCCAGAACCTTTCAGAACCTTCTGGGCTGAACTCTCCTGCTGGAACCGACCCGGTTCTTCAGATTAATGGTCAATAATCTGGTCAACATATCAATAATCTGTGGTATTTAAATCCTGAGCCTTCAGTCATCACGTTGTCATGACAACCGACTCCTGAGGGGTTTTCCAGGTGGAGGGTCAGAGGTCATCCATGGTGTTCAAATGTTTCACCGCTAAATCAGCTGCAGGAGCTGGAGGCCGGTTCTGACAGGTTCTGATGCGATGAAGCCCAAACCGGACCTGGACAGAACCTGGAGGTGGGCCCAGAAGCAGATCATGTGACCTGTGATGTCATCCAGGTGACCTGGAACCGACCTGCTGATGTTTCAGAACCGGGTCGGCCCGTATGGACCTGCTGGTCGGGTCAGGTTCTGACCTACTGGGCTGAAGCTCAGCAGCGTGATTCAGAAGTCTGATGGCGATGTGAGTCACCTGAACGCCTCACTGCTGTCAGCCGGTCTGCTGGTTCTGCTGACAGCTCTGGGTGATGCATTCACTGCCCACAGGAAACCGGAGCTTCCAGCCTCTGACTGGGTGGTGACTGCATGTTGATCGGCAGCAGGGTTTTATCCCACAGTTCCTGAACGCATCACCAGGTTTGTGGCTGTGTGGTTTTATCCTACAGTCCCTGAACGCATCACCAGATTTGTGGCTTTGTGGTTTTATCCTACAGTCCCTGAACGCATCACCAGGTTTGTGGCTGTGTGGTTTTATCCTACAGTCCCTGAACGCATCACCAGATTTGTGGCTGTGTGGTTTTTATCCTACAGTTCCTGAACGCATCACTAGGTTTGTGGCTGTGTGGTTTTATCCTACAGTTCCTGAACGCATCACCAGGTTTGTGGCTGTGTGGTTTTATCCCACAGTTCCTGAACGCATCACCAGAACCCTCTCAGGTTGTGATGTCAGCAGCCGGTTCTGTCAGTTGATCTCACCCTGCTGGACTCTGGCGCCGGTACCGGATCCTCCCTGCTGGACCGGTGCCATGCCGCCTTCAGGGTCAGCTTCTCTGTAGGACGTTCTGGTTCTGGGTTTTGCCGGGCCTGCTGGATTCTCTCGGATTGTTTCTGTTTGGGTCAAGATAAAAACATCTTCCTGGTTCCAGGCCCGGTTCGGCCCGGTTCTTCTCAGGTTTTATTGGTCAGGTGTCGGTTGAGCCTTCATCCTCGGGACAAAGTTCTGGTCCAGAACCAGAACAGGACCCATTTAACATGCAGTGACCCGGTTTCGATCCAGTTTGCGATGTCCTCCACCAGTTCTGATCCTAGAATGGTCCAGACAGTCTGGTTCTGACTCTGGTTCCTTCGGGTCCTGGCTGGTTAGGATCAGAACCAGAACCGTGCTGTTTGGGTTTGGACCCAGACGGTCTGTTAGTCCTGTCAGTCTGCAGGTTCTACAGGACAATGGAGCCGGGTCGGGAGGAACTTTCCATTTCCTCCCGACCCGGCCCGGTGGGGGGGAGGCCAGGATTTCCTCTCTGGACAAACAGCGCCGGCCCAAAATAAGCCCGGTTCTATTTCTGGACCCGGAGTGGAAAAGCACAACTGGACCGCCTCCGCAGAACAGAACCGTCCAGAACGCTGCTGGACTTCTGGTTCTGGTTCCTGGGATCCAGACTGGACTGGTTTCTCTCCCAGGTCTGGTACCGGTTCTGGTACCAGATCAACATCCTGTTTTTAAAGCAGCAGGCTACGGCAGGCAGTTTGAGCATAAAATCGTCTTCATCTGTTTCTAAAAACGAGTTTTGAAACAAAAACTGACCAGAAATGTAAATTTATCTACATTTACATTTCAGCAGATCAAAACTGCTTGTGTTGCACAAACGATGTGATTATTATGACATAAACTTTATTATGACAAGTCAAAATTACGTTTGTAGGTAATGCAGGTACTGCTGCAGAAATCTGGAAACATTGCAACTTCAAAACAGCTTTGAAGAGCTGAAAGTTCGATTTGCTGAGTCATAATTTATTTTCACAATACCTGCAGTTTAACTTAGACCAGATGAATTATTTATACATATTTATATATTTTATCTGAAGTTGCGTTCAAGATCTGTCCACTTCAGCCAAGAGGAGCAGCGTCTTCCTCAGGAATCTGAACCACCGGCTGAGTTCAGGAAGCTCAACTTCCTGTTTGTCTCCTGAAACAGGACCGGGTCGGTTCTGCTGGGTGGAAGAACCAGCAGCAGTTTTCCTGTTTCCTCCCTGCAGCTGATTGAAGGAATCCGGGTTTTTGTTTACATTCCTGAGCGGGCTGAACAGACGGCCAACAGGAAGTAATCTGATTACTTTAGGGGTGGCTGAACAGGCGGCCAACAGGAAGTAATCTGATTACTTTAGGGGTGGCTGAACAGGCGGCCAACAGGAAGTAATCTGATTACTTTAGGGGTGGCTGAACAGGCGGCCAACAGGAAGTAATCTGATTACTTTAGGGGTGGCTGAACAGGCGGCCAACAGGAAGTAATCTGATTACTTTGGGGTGGCTGAACAGGCGGCCAACAGGAAGTAATCTGATTACTTTAGGGTGGCTGAACAGGCGGCCAACAGGAAGTAATCTGATTACTTTAGGGTGGCTGAACAGGCGGCCAACAGGAAGTAATCTGATTACTTTAGGGTGGCTGAACAGGCGGCCAACAGGAAGTAATCTGATTACTTTAGGGTGGCTGAACAGGCGGCCAACAGGAAGTAATCTGATTACTTTAGGGTGGCTGAACAGGCGGCCAACAGGAAGTAATCTGATTACTTTAGGGTGGCGGCTGTGGCCCCAGAGCAGGAGAGGAAACGTCCTGCAGAGGAACTGAAGCTTGTTCCTCTTCACGTTCTGCTCTGAAAGCTTCCTCCTTCTGGATCCGACCTCTGACCTTTGGCCCTGAGTAGATCCGAGACAGGTCCAGGTTCAAACTGTTCCTAAAAGTCGGATCAGTTTCCTCCTGAAGTTTGGACGGTGGGATCCTCCTCCCTGCTGGCCTCAGGTCAGAACCAGAGCCGGGTTTCCACCAGCTTGATGACCTAATCCATGACATCATCAGACAGTGACTAAAACAGGAAGTGACTGTGAGGTAAGGCAGCTGCTGGACTGGGAACATTAGCTCATTGAGCTGCAGAAACCGGATCAGAACCGTCCAGGACCTCCTGAGACGCGGCTGTGTTAAAGCTGCAGAGCGAATTTTTATAAAACTTGTTTTTCTGCCTCAGTTCAATCAGTTTATGAATCAGATCATCTGAGCTGCTACTCAGTCAGAGCCAGGAGGCGGGGCTTAGCGCTGCCAATCATCTTTGACTTATTTACTTTTTGTTTTCTGGCAAAGAAACCTGGAAGTTCTGGAAACCCAACAGAACTGAAGTCAGAGATATTTGAAGGAAAATTGCCGCTGGATTTAAAGAGTTCTTGGATTTCAGGATTTATTCATTGGTTTTTATGTTTTGAACAAAAACATTTCCCAGCTTCAGTTTGTCACATTTTCCGGACTGAAATGGGAACGTTTGCTGAGCGCTGTCTGGGTCCGGCTAGACAGTCCAGCCTGGCGGTCCGGCCTGGCGGTCCGGCCTGGCGGTCCGGCCTGGCGGTCCGGCCTGAGCGGTCCGGCCTGAGCGGTCCGGCCTGGACGGTCCGGCCTGGGCGGTCCGGCCTGGCGGTCCGGCCTGGACGGTCCGGCCTGGGTGGTCCGGCCTGGCAGACCGGGTCGGGTTTTCCTGTTGTGTCTGGATGAAACGGGAACGTTGATCCTCCCTCTGAGTTGCTGTCGTCCAGGTTTTGTGTCTGGAATGTTTGGCATGTTTCCTCCTCTGGGCCAGGTTTCCCTCTCCTGCCTTCCTCTCAGGCCCGGTTCTTTGGCCCAGTTCTTGCCCCGGTTCCGGGGCCCGGTGATTTTTACGGGCTGGAATGTTTGGCTTCCGGGCTGCCGGCCAGGAAATGGATGGGATTCCAGTGGTAGGTCAGGCCTGGGGGGCGAGCGTGTCTGGGTGCTGATGTAAGCAGAGCGCGGGCCGGGTCGGGTCAGAACAGGAACCAGAACCTGCAGAATGAACAGAGGTTATGGTTTAACCAGCAGGTGAACTCGCTGCAGTTCCCATGAAGTTTATGTTTCCAGTAAAACAGAAGTTCAGACGGTGCTGGGAGGGTTACTGGTCCAGTCTGACTCACTGGTATTTTTACTCCGTTTCCAGGAAGTGACATCACTTCTCTCCTTCACATTGCAGCTCATCCTGTCCTGCTGCCAGCTCAGACTTACAGGCTGTGAACCAGCAGAAATCATGAAGTTCATGGGAATATTTCTGAAGCTTCCACAGCCAGGGGAAAACGGCCGAATGGATCAGAACCAGAAAACCGGGTCTTCTGGTTCTGATCAGTGATCTGGAGTAAAAATCAAACAGCTTCATAGTTTTAGTGTGAATATTAGCTCTTAGTAGGAGCCATAGGGGGCGCTCTTATAGTTTTTGGGTAGTGGGAAAATTTTTCTAAAAAGCTGAACTGAACTTTTCTGTAAGTCTGACAAAGATGTATGAGTCTCCTTTCAGCCGGCTGGCTGACAGTGTGCAGCAACGTGTGGGGGAGGGGCAGTGGTGCATTACTGGGTGTTACTTTCAGCTGAAGAAAGTTTTGCACCTTACACTGTAGGAGTGTTGTGACGGACAAATGTAGCCTTTGAAACGGTAACTTGATTAAAATATCTGTAAACTGATACTTGATCCCTCAGACTCTGATTTATTTGTATCATTCAGCAGTGAATTATGACTGCAGGATCTTTAGTAAATAAATAAAACTTACTTTGAGTCTCACAGAAAACAAAGGCATGAAGACCAACAAACTGCGACACTTCAGTACCGACTCGTTCAATGGTCAGCAGAATAATCCGACATTTCAGTTCTGGAGCCACAGAGGAAGGGAAATACTGGCTGACTGACCAGAACATTGATCAAGACCCGGAACCACAGATCCCACCTGCTGGTGTGGTTCTGATGTCAGGTTGGAGTCTGTGTTGAAAATGAGGTCCGGTCCTGGTTCTGGTTCCAGAACCTCTTCCATCCAGGCAGGCCTTTATGTTTCTGATGTTCAGGTCACGATGCAGAAGGAACTGATGAGCTTCATCAGTTTCATCGACCTTCCCGTCTCTGGGAGTTCTGTGGCGTTTTTCTGGGATATTTTCTTAAGGCGGTCAGCAGAGAATGTGATGTGACGCTGACCATTCCCAGTTTGGTCCCAGTTTGGTCCCAGTTTGGTTCCAGCTTGTTCCCAGTTTGTTCCCAGCTTGGTCCCAGTTTGGTTCCAGTTTGGTCTCAGTTTGGTTCCAGTTTGTTCCCAGCTTGTTCCCAGTTTGGTCCCAGTTTGGTTCCATTTTGGTCTCAGTTTGTTCCCAGCTTGGTCCCAGTTTGGTTCCAGTTTGTTCCCAGCTTGGTCCCAGTTTGGTCCCAGTTTGTTCCCAGTTTGTTCCCAGCTTGTTCCCAGTTTGTTCCCAGCTTGGTCCCAGTTTGGTTCCAGTTTGGTCCCAGTTTGTTCCCAGTTTGGTTCCAGTTTGGTTCCAGCTTGTTCCCAGCTTGTTCCCAGTTTGGTCCCAGTTTGGTTCCAGTTTGGTCCCAGTTTGTTCCCAGTTTGGTCCCAGTTTGGTTCCAGTTTGTTCTCAGTTTGGTCCCAGTTTGTTCCCAGCTTGTTCCCAGTTTGGTCCCAGTTTGGTCCCAGTTTGTTCCCAGTTTGGTCCCAGTTTGGTTCCAGTTTGTTCCCAGTTTGGTCCCAGTTTGGTCTCAGCTTGGTTCCAGTTTGTTCCCAGTTTGGTCCCAGTTTGGTTCCAGTTTGTTCCCAGTTTGGTCCCAGTTTGGTCTCAGCTTGGTTCCACTTTGGTCCCAGCTTGTTCCCAGTTTGTTCCCAGCTTGTTCCCAGCTTGGTCCCAGTTTGGTTCCAGTAGGGCTGAAACGATTCCTCGAATGATTCGAGTACCTCGATTACTAAAATTCCTCGAGGAAAATTTACCTGCCTCAAGCTTCGTTAATTTATGTTTTATTAGTTAGCGCACCGTGTTCCGGCCGGGACTTCATTTGCGTTGCGCGGAGCTCTCACTTCCGCCTCTGAGTTGTTGACAAAAGCTAAGTCTCAGCGGCATAAAGTCCAATCTTCAAGATTGGCCCGTGGGGATTTTATTGATTGATGATAATGCCCGACTTTTTATCGTTTTTGGGGAACCAATAAGCATCCTTAAAATGACTGGGGGAATGCCTGGAGTACGGCAGCATTTCTCCTCCGGGGCTGCTGGTTGAAAGCGAACGGCGGGAAGAGCGCTGAGGTGAGCGGATAGACTGAACAGGGCGGGCGGCTGAGTAGCTGATGCTTACCGTGTAAATGTAGCTTTACCGACGAACCGCACAATAAATTTCATATCCCGGTCTGAAGAAACGGGTGGCGGAGCGCATCGTACATGGCTGGTAGATGAGTTTCTGAGTGTGACCAGTGAAGGTGTCGTAAATATCCCGTATTGCTTCCCCCCGTGTTCGTCCCCCGGTCTAACGGTTCGTCAGTCCGCTGGTCTATTTCCTCCCCTCCACCCCATGTTCGTTCATTCGCCCTCTCCTCCCACTCCAGGCGGCATTTCCCGTATTTTCAAACCCAAAGCGTGACAGGTTAGGTGGCAAGGTGAGTTTAATTAATCTATTAAACTCACTGAAGATGAATACATAAACTAAAAGCTGGATTGTAGACATTTTTATAAGCATATTTATGAGCCTGCCTCTTTGTTATTAAATTCAATATAATTTCAGATTTTTCTATAACTTTTCTTCTGGTTAACTTAGAAAGTGAGCTATTATTGTTACAGGTTAGTTTTCTAAACTACAAAAAAGCAACTGTTAGGGATGCTCAAATATGAAAAATTGGACTGATATTGATATCTGATAGTAACACCGGTATTATGCCAGATTTACCAATATTTCATTTTATAATTTTTTTTTTATCCGATTACTCGATTAATCGTAAGAATAATCGATAGATTACTCGATTACTAAAATATTCGTTTACAACAGCCCTAGGTTCCAGTTGGTCCCAACTTGGTTCCAGTTGGTCCCAACTTGGTCCCAGTTTGGTCCCAGGTGAGGCTGCAGGTGTGAAGCTCCTCGTCTGAGAGGTGGGATTGGTTTCTGTCAGGTTTCTGTTCCCAGTGGACTCCAGACCCGCTCAGATGAAACCAGTTTGCGCTGCCAGCAGCAGCAGCGTTGATGCAGGACGGTCCTGTCTCGGTCGTTAGAGTGGAGCATTAATAAATGATGTTGGAAGTGACGGCGACTTCTTCTGCTTCCCCGCGTTCCTCTGTCCCAATGAATCATTTATCAGCTAAAGACCTCCTGACTTTCCTGGTGTTGGACGAAGCGGATAAACATCCCGATCCTTCTGACTCCCTGAGCTCCTCCTGGGAAGCAGCGCCTGGATGACTTGGCTCTGGTTTGGATTCTTGGGATTATCATCACCGGGTCTTAGCGCTGACCCAGATGCAGCGGTGCCGTCCAGGACACCCGCCGCTTCCTGATCCCATCAGCTCCGAATGTGGGTCAGTGAGCAGAGAGCTTTTCACAGCTCCACCTGTTCCAGCCCCACAGGACACCTGGAGGGTTAGTTGGGAAACCCAGGTCTGGATTTCTCCTTCCTCATTTCTCCTCAGATACTTCAGAATCTGTTCAACCTTTAAAAGCTGCAGTTATTCCACCCATAAATCTTCCTCCCCTCCAACAAGAAACCAGTTTCAGGAGATGTTAGATGTTGAGGTGAAGGAATATAATGTATAAACTCTTTAATCCGATTCCCAGTTTTCCAAGGTGTTCCCAGGTGGCCTCAGGACCACCTGGGAACGCCTCAGGGCCAAAGGGGAACGCCTCAGGACCACCTGGGAACGCCTCAGGGCCAAAGGGGAACGCCTCTGGGCCACCTGGGAACGCCTCAGGACCACCTGGGAACGCCTCAGGGCCAAAGGGGAACGCCTCTGGGCCACCTGGGAATGCCTCTGGGCCACCTGGGAACGCCTCTGGGCCACCTGGGAATGCCTCTGGGCCACCTGGGAACGCCTCTGGGCCACCTGGGAACGCCTCAGGGCCAAAGGGGAACGCCTCTGGGCCACCTGGGAACGCCTCAGGGCCACCTGGGAACACCTCGGGGCCACCTGGGAATGCCTCGGGGCCACCTGGGAATGCCTCAGGGAATGCCTCAGGGCCACCTGGGAATGCCTCTGGGCCACCTGGGAACGCCTCTGGGCCACCTGGGAACGCCTCAGGGCCAAAGGGGAACGCCTCTGGGCCACCTGGGAACGCCTCAGGGCCACCTGGGAACACCTCGGGGCCACCTGGGAACGCCTCGGGGCCACCTGGGAATGCCTCAGGGAATGCCTCAGGGCCACCTGGGAAACGCCACAGGGCCACCTGGGAACGCCTCAGGGCCACCTGGGAACGCCTCGGGGCCACCTGGGAACTCCTCGGGGCCACCTGGGAACTCCTCGGGGCCACCTGGGAACGCCTCGGGGCCACCTGGGAACGCCTCGGGGCCACCTGGGAACTCCTCGGGGCCACCTGGGAACGCCTCGGGGCCACCTGGGAACTCCTCGGGGCCACCTGGGAACGCCTCGGGGCCACCTGGGAACGCCTCGGGGCCACCTGGGAACGCCTCGGGGCCACCTGGGAACGCCTCGGGGCCACCTGGGAATGCCTCAGGGAATGCCTCAGGGCCACCTGGGAAACGCCTCAGGGCCACCTGGGAACGCCTCAGGACCACCTGGGAACGCCTCGGGGCCACCTGGGAACGCCTTGGGGCCACCTGGGAACTCCTCGGGGCCACCTGGGAACTCCTCGGGGCCACCTGGGAACTCCTCGGGGCCACCTGGGAATGCCTCGGGGCCACCTGGGAACGCCTCAGGGCCACCTGGGAACGCCTCGGGGCCACCTGGGAACTCCTCGGGGCCACCTGGGAACGCCTCGGGGCCACCTGGGAATGCCTCAGGGAATACCTCAGATCCACCTGGGAACGCCTCAAGGCCAAAGGGGAACGCCTCAGGACCACCTGGGAACGCCTCGGGGCCAAAGGGGAACGCCTCAGGGCCAAAGGGGAACGCCTCAGGGCCAAAGGGGAACGCCTCAGGGCCAAAGGGGAACGCCTCAAGGCCAAAGGGGAACGCCTCAGGGCCACCTGGGAACGCCTCGGGGCCACCTGGGAACGCCTCGGGGCCACCTGGGAACGCCTCGGGGCCACCTGGGAACGCCTCGGGGCCACCTGGGAACGCCTCAGGGCCACCTGGGAACGCCTCGGGGCCACCCAGTGGCTTTGATCGCGTTGCACCAAGACTTCTCCGGCCAACCCTCAAGTATCAGGTGGAGGTCTGCTGGAGACAGATGGCTGAACTGGAATCGCTGTGCTTTCGAAATCCAGTTTCATTTTGAGAAAAAACTTCTGGAGAAGCAGCAGAGGGACTGAGAACGATACATGTGTGTAAATAAAGAAGGTTCTCAGATGTGTGTCAGCTTTCGGTTCCTGTTTTATTAATAATCCCACACACACACTCTCACACAGCAGATCAGTGGAGACATTGTGGTGTGACGAAACCATCGCTGCTGAGGTAAAAGCACGCTGGGTTGAGGTTTCCTGTGGAAGCCCTGCTCTTCATTGGTTCCGGACTCTGTGGACCAGAACCAGGGAGACACTGGACCCTGGAGTGAACTGGGTTCAGAGCGGTTCTGATCAGGGTGTGGAGCCATAAACCAGTTTTTCTTCAGACAGGAAACCACAGTCTGCTGGTTTACAGTCTGCTGCCATCTGATTGGCTGAGGCTCGCTCTTCCTCTGACTGACTTCCTCCCAGGAAGACGCTCGCTCGCTCGTTCACTGCCTGTTGAGAAACAGCAGCATGACGACGACTTGAGGGCCCAGCGCCGTCGAGTTTGGACCAGAACCCTGCTGTCGGGTTTGAATTATGACCCATCTAGAACCCGGCTGTAGAACCGGCGGAGTTGCTGCGCCTTGAACCGAGCCCATCTGGTCTGGACCATGAGTGGGAGTGGAACTCCCCCTGAGGGCCTTGAGGGCCCGGTTCAGCCCGGTCCGTACCACTGGCACCTCTACAGGAAACCCTGGAGGGCGTTTGAGCCTGAGCCCGGTTCTGAGCAGCCATTGGACCGATACCAGTGGAGAACATCTGAAGACCACAACCTGGAGCGCCCTCAGCTGTTCGGCCTGCTCAAAACCAGCACCCTGCCCCGGCGGCGGAACCAGAACCAGGATCCAGACAAGCATGGATCTCTGCGCAGGATCATTCCCTTCTTCCGGTCCATGTCAGAACCTGGTGCCGCCGACAGCTCGGACAGAACGCCGCTCAGGAAAGCCGGATCAGACGCCGAGCGCAGAGCGCCGTCCGTCAGCAGCTTCATCAGTACGCTGTCCCGCCGGATCAGCCGGGTTCTGAGAGACGAGCCGGAACCAGAGTCCGGTAGGAGAATGAAGCCGCTTCACCTTTAGCTGTTTGTGTAAAGATCAGAGGAGAAACATCAGCTCTGCTGATTGGTTCTCCTCTCTTCCTGTTTATCTGATCGCCTTGTTAGACCCAAACAAACATCCTCGGCTCATAGAACCAAACCGGGTTGCAGAGGATGGGACCTTCACAATCTGTCCATGTTCTACATTATTCCGTCTTAAAACAGAGAAAATAGAAGATAGTTTCTTCTAAATCTATTGAATGTCACACAGTATGCAGATGAAACTGGTGATTTTATCTGGTCTCTGTAAAACCTGCTGCTCTGCCTTGAAATAATTTTATTGTAAACTCAGAGAGCTGGTGACAGACTTCTGCATCCTATGTGCACAAAGGAGCAGTATAGCAGATCCTTCCTCCCAGCAGCTGATAGACTCTAAAACCATCACTGTTCCCATCAGTCAATGTCTTTGACTGCCTGTCACTTTTCTGTAGGGAACCAAAATTCCACCTTTGTGGGACAATGAAGTATATTTCTATTCTATTCTAGAAATGTGGCAGAAGCAGAAATAACTACAACAAAACCATCATTAATTGTTCAAAAACCTTTAAGTTCACATAAAAGAGGAAAAAACTCAACAACTCTGTCTTAATGATTGGATGTTTCCAGATTAGAAACATAGAGGCAAGATGTTAACTCCTGTAGTTTGAGTTTCTTTCTCATTGACTTTTTCTCTTGGAACATTAATTTTTTCCAACTTTGAATAAACACATTTTGGTCTTTAATGTCAAAGTTGAACACCGACGTGTGACGGATTTGATTGACGACAGACGAATGTTTCTGAGGTCTTCCTTGAAACCAGCACTGGGTGAATGATGCAGATGAACCAACCGTTGCCCCAGAGACTGTAAGCCCACCGGGGTCCTCTCCCTCCATCTCATTCTTGAAGTGTTTGCAGACCAGAGGCTGTTATCCTTCCACAGAGACCTGTGGTCCCCGTCTAGTGGGCCACTGTGGGACGTACCAGACCCCCCTTTGATTCACAGGAACTCCAGGATACTGGGATCCATCCAGACCTTCAACCTTCATATAGCTTCACCTCTTTCAGGTTGGATACACTTACTGAGACCCACCCAGCAAGTCTCTGGGTCTGTTCAGGTACCAGTTAGTGTGGGACGTTGCAGGTTAGGTTCTTCACCATCATTGGCTGCTTTAGCTGTTCATGAAGATGGGTTTGTTTTTGTGGCTGTTTGGAGGCAGAACGTGTTCCTGCAGCTCTGTTTGTCTACACCTCAGTGGTGTTTACCTGCCAGAACAGACCGTCCCTTTAAATCAGCTCATTGTTCGCCCTTCACGCTCTGCAGGCTGCAAACGCAGCGTAAATCATCCAGTTCAGGCAGATCAGAGGCTGAAGAGCTTCACAAAACTGGCCCTCAAACTTCCAGCTTCTGCTCCTCCTCTGGTTAACCTCTGACCTCAGAACCAGGATGTGGTCAACCCAGCAGTTTCAGTCTGAGGGATGATTTTCCTTCAGGAGGAACGTTGGTTAGATGGAGGATTTGGAAGAAGGTTTAATTGATTTGCTCTGACATGCCGTCATGTGAGAAGAACGGTGGAGCTGGGGCCGGAGGTTTCACATGTCCTCCTCATGTGACGGTTCTCTGCAGGGAGACGAACAGATTCGGTCACTTCAACCTCAAAACGATCCAAGCTTCTGTCACTGCAGGTCCGGATCGGTCCAGTTCCGGCATAAAGAACCCACATTACAGCTTCTGTTAGCTCTGACTGTGGAGTCATGAAGCTCCAAAACGAAGGCCTGTAGAAAAGCTGCTCATAAATGTCTC
Organism: Poecilia mexicana; assembly: GCF_051168715.1. Lineage (NCBI taxonomy): Eukaryota > Metazoa > Chordata > Actinopteri > Cyprinodontiformes > Poeciliidae > Poecilia > Poecilia mexicana. The sequence goes on along the minus strand of NW_028263386.1, from coordinate 857,109 downwards.
GTCACTAAACGACATCAACAGGAAGCAGACGAACATGGCTCCTGCTGAGCAGCTGGACAGTTTTATTTGGACACTGCAGCAGACAGGAAGTTGGACTGGTGATGTTTTCAGTTCCAGCTGTAGGATGGAAAACTGCCTGGTTCTCCAGACTGGTTCTGCAGACTGGTTCTCCAGACTGGTTCTGCAGACTGGTTCTGCAGACTTCCTGCTGGTTTTCTGTAGTGGACGTCTGCAGCTCTCTGGGTTCCTGGTGGATTAGTTCTACATTCTAGTATTTCTAGAACAATTTCTAGTATTTGCGGAACTTTTCATGCTAATGATAGCATGCTAGCTTTTCTTGATGCTCTTTATGCTAACATTAGCCTACTGTGTGGACTTTCTTTCATGTCTATATTAGCCGTGTAATAGTAGCATGTTACATGTGTTATCCTTTCCAGCTAACGTTAACATTGTTTTCATATTTTCACCAGGGAAATGGCACACTGCATTGCATTCTGGGATTGTTTGGGCCTTACTGTCTTCTCTGCTAAACATTTGACTGTTGGCAGCGTTTCTATGAAAAAGTGGTCGGTTTGCCTGAGCCTGTAGCAGCATAACTACAGGCTCTGGATAACCTAAACTCCTAGCATGAGTCATGAAAGAAGCAGAGAAGTTTGTGTTTACTGTGAGAGACTGCAGGCTGCAATCAGGAGGCTCTTAAATGTGTTGGATCCATTTGAGCTTCCATAGCCAGGAGGGAGCCTGCAGACTTTTGTTGACATTCTGAAAATGTAAAAAAATATATCCATTATAGTTGGTGTGTTTCATCACTGACCATTGAGCACATGGTTATAAACTCAACGTAGTTCAGCACACATCAGTCTATCTGATGATGAAGCCTGGACCAACCATTGTGAGTAGCTGCAGCTAACTCTGTCATCCAGAATCGTTTCATGTTAAAATTATTACGCTAATGTTAGCAAGCTTACTGTTCTATTAAGAGAGAGTTGGATTAGCATGCTATCAATGCTAACATTAGCTACTGTGTTAATTTTTGGTAGTTTTTCATGTTCATATTTACATGATAATGTTAGCTAACTGTTGTTTTTGGCATTGACCTTTTGCTACTATGTCACTTCATCATGTGAGGCGCCATGACTGACGTCGGAAGTGAGGGACTTAAGTAATGAATGGAGTAGCTGTGATTGTTTACCAAACTCGGTTTTGCTAATGTAGCAGCCGCGGCTTCTGTTTGTTCTAGTTGAGATGATTTGTCTGTGGAAGTGGATTGAATAGCTAGCTTAGAAACCGACCCTTACCTTTCTCTCAGAACATTGGTTGATTTGATCAAGTCATTTACTTTACTTGAATTTTTGCCGTTCTCTTAAATTGTACAAAAGTTTAGATGTTTACCAGTTTTGTTCGTGCATGGTGCTGAATGGTCGTTTTCTCCAGGGTTACTAATTAAATGCACATCTTCTCCATGGTGCAATATTTGATTGCATCTCACTAATCTTACTTACCGATAAGGTTTATGAACATTAATCTTCTCACATTGGGAAAAGTATTCACTGCAAATCCAGAAATACACCCAGCCCTTATGGTTGACGGCTGCTGTCCATCGCAGACTTCTCTGCTCATCAAAAGGTTTGCATCCTTTCCAGTTTTCAGCTGCACAGCACCCTACATTTCACAGTGGGATCGACGAAATGAAGCACATCAGAGTTTAGGCCACCAGCTGTCTGTTGTTTTGACCAGCTCTACAGACGTTAAGGTACTCAGGCTGTTTGGACGTTTGTCACGGCGCAGTTGGCCGCTTTGTGCTCATTTCAGCATTAGCTCACTGATGCTAGCTGGCAGTAGCAGTATTTAGTATTTTATAATAACTTTGGTGCACTAATATTAGCATGTTGTTTTCTTTTGTGTATGCTAACGTTTCCATACTATGTCAGTGTGCTAACTGTGTTAGCTGTTTTCTCTGGATTATTCAGGACTGGTTCTGGTTCTGGTTCTGGTTTGTTGTTATTCTTCTAGCGAACTAGATGTGTTAAGTCGGGTATTTCCATGTTAATGTTAGCATGTTATTACACTGATGTTAGGATTGTGTTACTGTTCCTGTCTTTGATACACAGTACAAAGTACCTTCACATGAGCTGCTGTTGCTGATTATAAATGGTCTGAAGTGCTGAAGGTTGTGATGGGTGTGTTAGGAAATGCAGCAGGCTGCCTGCGATGTGGTGAAGATTGCACTAAGTTCTGAGCATGCAGAGCCTTTTGGGGATGTTGTTATCAGGTGGGGAGTCTGTGGCAGACTGTCATGGCCGCCGGTCTGGTTGGACGCCGTCCATGCTGGTTCCTGGGCTCTGGCCTGTTTTCACTCATTAACATGATGATGGTTCTGATCCAGATCAGGAAAAGTCAGACGCGTCAGGGTGTCAAACAGGGTCGGCTTCTAGTAAACATGTGAACAGAGACGCTCAGTGAGAGTTTTCTCCAGGCTGCCGCAGTGCATGCTGGGTAATAAAAACCACAGAGTTCTCACTTCTCACAAATAGAGGCCTGAGTCAGCGAACTGCTGCTGCTTTAATGAGAAACCTGGAGACAGAGCTGACCGAGCAGCCGCCCGGCCCGCCACGGGACGCTGTTGCAGTCTGGGTCCGGCAGAACCGGGTTCTGGTAACTCTGGGTTCTGGTTGTAAGGAGCTGGGAATGTTGTTCCAGTGTTTGGGAATCCCAGCCAGGAGTGACTCCTCCTTTTGTATGGAAATGATCCTTTCAGAATAAAAGCCCATGCAGAACAAAGGGAGGCTCATTAACCTTTCAGACTCCGGTGGGAACGTTGGGATTCCTGCTGTCGGCTTTGTTCCTCTCTGCTCACACTGCGGATCAGTCTGAGGTCCAGTAGAACCCAGCTTGTTGGACCCAGAACGGATCAGAACCAGCGTTCTGTGGCCTCCGGTTCTGCTTCGCCGCCCTCGGCTCTTTGCCGCCCTCTCTCTGCTCCGCTGCCCCCGTCAGCCTGATCCGAGGAGACGCCACCGTTCACCTCTGACCCCTGAAAGCCCCCCTGCCCCCACCCATCCAGTGAGTGACAGCGGAGGGGCAGAACCGGGTCTGCAGACCAGCTGTAGGCAGCAGGTTTAAATATTAAACAGAACCGCTGCCGGGTTCCACAGAGACCCGCTGGAAAAGGTTCTGATATTTGTTCTGCATGAAATATTCATGAAGAGACCTTTGAGTTTACCTGGTTCTGTTGAAGAGGCAGAGGTTCTGTTCTGGTCTCATCATTTGGTGATGAACCTTCCTGGTGGGTTCTGGTTGGCCGACCTCTGAGTTCTGTAGACGAGCTTGAACTGGACCAGGTGACTCGTGGTACCGGGTTCATTCCCACCAGGAGACTTCAGTCTGCTTCAACCCGACTCCAGTCCGTTTGCCTATAAACTCCGGTCCGGGTGGTGAGGCGTGAACGCTCATCAAACTCTGACCTCTGACCTCTGGTCCTCCAGACCTCAGTCTGGGTTCGGTTGAAGAGAACTTCAAACAGACTGGAGACCGCTCCAAAAGCAGGAAGTGGACTACAGAGCAGGGCATTCTGGGTAAATACAACCAAAGCTAACATGCTAGCCTAGCGCTAGCAGCAGAAATGGCTCCTGGTCTTTAGCCTAAAGAGAAATCCTCCAACCGCTAAAATCTGACGCCTCCATCTTGTTTCCATCTGGTGAAGAAGGAAGTTGCTCTCAGCGTCTTCAGAGGTTTTTGTGTCGTTTCCTTCAGTGGTTCTTGGTGCAGCGCCCCCACAGGCCAGGAGGGGAACAGGTTGGTTTGACTCAGAACCACAGACCAGGATGTTCTGGTTCCAGTAGAACCGGGTCAACCGGACTGAAGGAGGGAAACAGACTGAATGGTAGGATGGCTGGATCTGGATCTGGATCTGGATCTGGATCGGAACCGTCTCAGAGGTGTGTGTGTGCGTTCAGAACCGGCCCAGTGGACCTTCAGCAGGCATTGGGTCATGTTCGGGTGTAACAGGCAGAGCTCATGGTGGACAGCAGAACCTGCAGGCTCCACCAGACCCGGTCCAGTAGAACCTCACCGTTAGCTGGTGTCAGAGGTTCAGACTGGTTCTGAAACTCATCAGAGAACTGCAGCAGCTCCGTACTGCTGTGTGTGTGTGTGTGTGTGTGTGTGTGTGTGTGTGTGTGTGTGTGTGTGTGTGTGTGTGTCGTTCCCCCTCCAGTTCAATGGTCCCATCTTGATAAAGCGGTGATGTGATGTAGCTGCGCCCTGATTGGCTGGGGGCTGCCGTGTTTACAGGTTGCCATGGCGACGTGCCGTCTGCAGACAAAGCCTCTCTGTTGTCCCGTCTGCTCAGCGGCCGTTAACCCTTCGGGAGCTCCGCTCCGGTCCCGGTCCGCTCTGGGAATCCTGCTGGGAGGTTTACCGGGAGCTGGGTAACACCTGGAGCGGATCGAACCGGAACCAGAACCGGAACCCGGTACATCCAGCAGCAGCTGCTTCCCCTCTGCAGGTGAAGGGTTTTTATTCCCTCAGTTTGTCCTGCAGGGGGCAGCAGAACCTCCTCCGCCTCAGGTGTCTGGACCGGTTCTGGTTCTGCCTGGTAATGAAACCAGAACTTGATCCCAGTTGGTGCCGGTCCAGTTTCATGTAAACACAAACAGACATGCGGCTTCAGAGGAATAGCAGACATGCCTGGAGGGGACAGGCGGCCCGGTCCAAACATTCCCTCTGGAGGCTCGGCCGGGTCCGGTTTCCCTCCGGACCGAGGAAGGCCGCGGTTTAACCTGCAGGTTTTATGTCCCAGCGGTTCTGACCCGACTGCAGAGCTTACAGAACCACCGGCAGGTCCGCATTGTTCTATAGCCAGTGTTTGGTTCTGATGAATGGGTCCGGCCAGAATCTGACCCGGTTCAGATGAATCGGACCGTCTCAGCAGCAGGATGCCGTCCTGTCCTCCTTCCTGTCTTTGTTCCTTGTGTCTCTGCTGCCGGACCGGACCGGACCGGACCGGGCCGGAGTCCCAGGAGGCAGAACCGGAGCGGGTTCTGGTGGTGCCGGCTGCAGCAGGTGCGACTCCTGCATGAATTATTGCTCAGCCAGAAATAACCAGCTGACAGCAGACCCAGCTGCTGTCGGGTTCTGCTGCGGCCCGGTCCTGGTCCAGAACCAGTTCCTGATGTCCTGCAGTTTAGATTATTTTATTTAACTGTCATGAAATTAAACGATTTGATTTAAACGAGTTTCCATCCATGTTGGTTCTCCATCTGGTTCTGTTTGATAACCAGAACCTGCAGTGGTTGGTTCTGAGTGGTTCCAGTCTAACGGGGCCATCAGAACCGGGCCAGCCCGCCCGTCCTCCGGTCTGGTCTCCCTGCAGCTCTAACTTTGTGACCTCTGACCTCTGCTGAGGCGGCTGTGACACGTTGCCTCCTTTTGAACCGACGGCGCCCTCTGCTGGAGGAACAGCAGCTCTGCAGCTTCCTCTGCTGCTCCAACCAGGTCAGAACCGCCTGGTCCAGATGAGCAGAACATGTGGAGTGAAACCAGCAGCAGTTTGGGCTCGGATGTCGGACAGAAACCCGGTTCCTGAAGCGATGACTCTGGATCGTCGCATGTTAATAAAAACAAGTCAGATTTGACATTTTGTCGTTTATGTTTCATGTTCCGTTTGTAGAAACAGCAGAGAGTCGCTGATCTGCCATCAGAACCAGTCGGATCCGTTCTGGATCCGTTCTGGACCTGCTGCTACAGTAAAGTGGATCTAGTGGATCACATGGTTTGGTTTCTTTCTGCGCCGCGTTTCTCCTTTAAGGCTCCAAAAACTAAAAACTGACATCAACGACTTTAATGAGCCGATCAGAGGAAAAACGGAACAAACGTCGTTTTTATGCGACTCAGAACAAACGAAGCTGTAAAAGTGACCAATCATTTATTTTAATTCTAATATTTTAGATGAAGTTGAAGGAACAGAATAGTTAATAAAATAAATTGAACACAAAGTTTCTGTTTTATTTCTATAATAACTCCTAAACATTTGGCTAATTTTAATTTAGCATATTTATTAAATATTTATTTTTTGTGCTGAAAATCATGAAATTATTTCGAATATTAAGAGACAATTGATGACCTTTAAACCAGAAACATCAGATTTAATTAGTTTCTCCTGTGAGGATCAGAATGAGATGCTAAAAAATCATCTGCAAACATTTATGAGTTTCTGTGTTTCCTCCTCCCCTCCTCCTCCTCCTCCCCTCCTCTCCTCTTCCTCCTCCTCCTCCCCTCCTAATCTTCTCTCCTCCTCCCCTCCTCCTCCTCCTCTCCTCCTCTCCTCTTCCTCCTCCTCCTTTCCTCTCCTCCTCTCTCCTCCCCTCCTCCCCTCCTCCTCCCCTCCTCCTCTCCTCCTCCTTTCCTCTCCTCCTCTCCTCCTCCTCCTCTCCTCCTCCTCCTCCTCCTCTCCTCCTCCCCTCCTCCTCTAATCCTCTCGTCCTCCTCCTCCCCTCCTCCTCTCCTCCTCCTCCTCCTCCTCCTCTCCTCCTCCCCTCCTCCTCTAATCCTCTCCTCCTCTCCTCCTCCTCCTTTCCTCTCCTCCTCTCTCCTCCCCTCCTCTCCTCCCCTCCTCCTCTCCTCCTCCTCTCCTCCTCCTCTCCAGACGTGAAGGGCCCGCCGGCCCACCGTTTCTCGTGCGGTCAGAGCCCGTACTTGGACGGCGCCGCCTGGGAGCGAAGGTTCTGCATCCTGACGGACAGCCAGCTCATCCTGCTCAACAAGGACGAGGAGGTCCGCCCCGCTCTGACCTTTCACTTTCCTGTCCCCCCCACCGCCGCCTTCTGACCTCTGACCCCTCCGCAGGCCGCGGACCCCCAGGACGCCCCAGCCGACCCCTCCAGGGCCCGGAGCCTCCGCCGCACCGTCAGCGTCCCCTCAGAGGGACAGTTCCCAGAATTCCCGCCAGAGGGCGCCACCATGCTGGGTAGGAGCTGGGTTACCGTGGTAACGGGGTGTTGCCCTGGGTGATTGTGTAACCAGATTACTGTGTGTGTGTGTGTGTGTGTGGCCAAACCCAGCAGATTATCGGGATTAATGTGAACAAAGAGGCGGATGTGATGATATTCCAAACAGAGAGCAGTTGGTTTCTGGTGTGTGTGTGTGTGCGTGTGTGTGTGTGTGTTCATTGACAGAAATCTGTCAGATGCTTCTTTTAATCCCAAATGTTGGATTCCTGGAATATTCTGGAGTTTATCTGAATCGGGTTCAGAACCTCTGCAGCCGGTTTTGGGTTCTAACTCTGGTTCTGTTCAACAAGGTTCTGTTTAAGGTTCTGACTCCTGGCGAAGTTTCCCCTGTCTGCTGGAAGGAGTGATGCTGTGGGCCTCAACCCCTCAGAGGAGACGATCTCCACGGCAACTAATGATTCGGCATTTTAGTCGTGACTCAGCAGCTCCTGATGTTTAACCATCATGAGTGAATTCATCCCTTAGAAACAAATGAAATCCTGCATGATGAAAACACACCATGAGGCGTTCGGGTGCAGCGTGTTCAGGGGAGGTTTCCCTCCACGAGGCGTTCGGGTGCAGCGTGTCCAGGGGAGGTTTCCCTCCACGAGGCGTTCGGGTGCAGCGTGTTCAGGGGAGGTTTCCCTCCACGAGGCGTTCGGGTGCGGCGTGTTCAGGGGAGGTTTCCCTCCGCGAGGCGTTCGGGTGCAGCCTGTTCAGGGGAGGTTTCCCTCCACGAGGCGTTCGGGTGCAGCCTGTTCAGGGGAGGTTTCCCTCCACGAGGCGTTTGGGTGCGGCGTGTTCAGGGGAGGTTTCCCTCCGCGAGGCGTTTGGGTGCGGCGTGTTCAGGGGAGGTTTCCCTCCACGAGGCGTTCGGGTGCAGCGTGTTCAGGGGAGGTTTCCCTCCGCGAGGCGTTCGGGTGCAGCCTGTTCAGGGGAGGTTTCCCTCCGCGAGGCGTTTGGGTGCGGCGTGTTCAGGGGAGGTTTCCCTCCACGAGGCGTTCGGGTGCAGCGTGTTCAGGGGAGGTTTCCCTCCACGAGGCGTTCGGGTGCGGCGTGTTCAGGGGAGGTTTCCCTCCACGAGGCGTTCGGGTGCGGCGTGTCCAGGGGAGGTTTCCTTCCACGAGGCGTTCGGGTGCGGCGTGTTCAGGGGAGGTTTCCCTCCACGAGGCGTTCGGGTGCGGCGTGTTCAGGGGAGGTTTCCCTCCACGAGGCGTTCGGGTGCAGCCTGTTCAGGGGAGGTTTCCCTCCACGAGGCGTTCCCTCCACGAGGCGTTCGGGTGCGGCGTGTTCAGGGGAGGTTTCCCTCCACGAGGCGTTCGGGTGCAGCGTGTAACTTCCCAGTGTGTGTGAACTGAGGAATGTCGGAGGACAAAGCGTCCGCTGTCCGTCCCCCGCCTCGCTGACCCCCGCCCTGTGAGACAGCAGGCCGAGGGGATTCCCACGCAGAGCTGCAGGGGTCCTGACCCGGTTTAACTGGGAACACTGGGAGGGTCTCAGTCCGTGATGAGGTCATTGATCTCTGGGGGGGAATTTAGATGTTAATCGGACCTTTAACAACCAGTTTAAACTGGAATCATACTGGTTCTGCTGACTGGTTCAGTCTGCACAGTTTTACTGGGTTTATACTGGTTCTACTGGTTCTACTAGTTCTGATGGTTCTGGTTCAAACTGGGTTTATTCTGGTTCTGATTCTGGGCTTTACTGGAAACGACCCGGCCTTTTCACCAGTATAAACTGGACTGGGTCAGTGCTGGGACTGTACGGTTATACTGGGAGTGGTGGATTTTTAACTCCTTTGAGTTTCACAACAAACTTAACTGGGAATACTGGAAATAATCCTCCTGTTGCACCAGTTTATACTGGGATTAATGCTGGAGCTGAAGCTGGAGTTATACTGGGCGAGTCACTGGTTTTACACCAGTTTCATGAACATCTTCCTGCTGGAAGTGTTCAGGTTTTAAACTGGTTTTAAAGTGGCTTCCAGCTGACTTCATACTGGGAATACGGCTTCATGTGTCACTGGTTTTAATGGTCGGGTCAGACTGCTTACTGGTTTTACTGGTTTTAATGGGCGGCTCAGACTGGTCCCTGGTTGAAAGCAGAAATGTTTTCTGGTTCCTGCTGGTTTGTTTTGGTTTTTACTGGTTTAACTGGTTTAATTGGAGCGTTTTGGAGTTCAGGCTGAATGGAAACCAGAACTGAACCTTCCTCTTCCTCCTCCTCTTCCTCCTGTCAGCAGCGGCTCGGTCTAATTACAGTGTCTGACCGTCTGACTGTCCCTCCACAAACACTCTTCCTCCTCCTCCTCTTCATCGCCGTCCTCTGAGGAAAACATCTGGGAATCTGTTGGAGTTTAAATCCTTCAAAGTGAAGAATCTGAATCATGAATTCTGAATCTGGAGCTAAATTAATGAAAGAATCTGAGATTTAAACTGGTTTTCTGATCCCAGTTTGCTTTGTGTTCACACATCAATCCGGTTTGGGAATCTAAACCTTTGCTCTGAAAAGATTCCCAGCTCCTGTGTGGAAATATCCCAAAGATCATCCGCCATCCTTTCCTGTGACTGGGTGAACTGGATCTCCAGAAATTAGACTAATCTGGAAGATTAAATCTTTAAATAGGACAGCAACGTTTTCCCAGGAGGAGAGAAAACTGGGACGACTCGCTCTGGGATCTTTGGAAAAACTTGGAAAGTTTCCCGATTAGTGTTAGAAACTTTAGCTTAATGGACGTTTTCTGTTTTGGACAGATTGATGCTTACTGCCCCCTGTAGGTGGGAGGACCTTCCTGCTTCTTTATGTCACATTTATTCAGCTTTAATAATAAACGCTGATGGGTTTGATCTGCTCCTCCTCTTCCTCCTCCTCTTCCTCCTGCTGTGGATGAAGACTCCATGGCTGCTTCAGTGCGGCTCAGACATCTCAGTGATCTCAGTGTTCCTCTCTCATCCTGCTCCTGTCCCGTCTCCCCACTTCCTGCTGCTGCGCTCACCTTCAAAATAAAAGCATCCTGCAGTCTTAAGTCTTCAGAATAAAAGTCAGCTCAAAGATTAAACTTTTTCCACTTCAATCTGTATTTCTAACAAACTTAATTTAATAAGTTTTATTTGAAAAGAGGAATAAAATAAAACCACAAAATGAAGTTCCAATCAAATTATTTAAAAAATAACCTAATTATAATATAATAAACAAACTCTGAGAACTTTTTAGATGTATTGAGATCTAATTAATCCAGATTTGTGTTTTAATCAGTTCATTATGTCATAAATAAGAGTTTCTATCAGTAAAACAAGTTTTTCATGCAGAAACCATTAAAGAAACACAATAATCTCCACCTGGAGGTTCTGGGCTCTTATTGTGAAGGTCCAGCAGGTGGTGGGAGGTGCATTCTTGGTGCATAAAGGAGCGTTACCACAGATCCTTCCTCCCAGGACGCAACATGACGACAGTTCCCAACGAACTCAGTATTCTTTATAACTGTTATGATTCAGTTTTTAATGTTCCTGTAAATATTCTGCTTTTCAACTCGCATGAAAAAACATTTATTTATCCCAAAGGGAAACTGAAAGTAGTAACTGAAGAGCCATGACTGTCCTGACATGCTAACCTCTGCCGGAGAGCTAGCAGGCTAGCTGTTAGCTAGCTCTGCTAATCCACCTCATTTGCTTTTGCTGCTGCTCTCAGCTCTCTGCTTGGCTGTTGGGTCTGAAATATGTTGAGTCGGATTTGATTCCTTCCTTCTCTCTGCTGCATCCATGGCGCCTCATTTTCACCTCCTCTGGGATTTGGGGTCAAAGTTCAGGTGTTATTTGAGATTTCGAGATGCTAATCAGCCTCTTCCTGTTGTAAAAACAGTACCTTGTTGCCATGGTAGCGCATCACAGCAACCGTCTGAAAAGTAACGTAGGAACAGCAGAAATCCTCCGTGTGCTCCGCTGACAGCCTGCCGGGCTCTTATTGTGAAGGTCTGTGCGGAAGTGTGTGCTGAATCGGAGGAGTCTCTCAGACTGAATGAATATGTCTCCGGCTCGGGACACGTCCGGACCTCGGTTCTGATGGACCTCGTAGGTGAGTCCCGTCCCGTTCGCCGCTCCGAGCCCGGTGCCTGGTCACCGGAGCGCGGGCAGCCTCTGTGGCCGGTTGCGGGGCTCTGTCCTCCGGCTGTCGGCTCTCTGAAACACCGCTGAAGTAGTTGGTGTCCGGCTGCAGGAACCTGCTGCTTCCAGCCCAACTGAGCCGGTACCGGTCAGGGGCGCAGCTAGTCGGAACTAGCACTTATCGATCCCGAACGGAACCGAACTCCAGGTGTAATCCGAGCTTCAGAACCAGAACCGCTGAGTTCGTGTTTGGTCCGTTAGGGAATCTGTTGAGATGAGTTTTCCAGGTTTGACCCAAAAATCCGACAGTAACTGGCTGAACAGGTCCGGTTCGGATTTATTCACACGGAGTTCAGTTGGAGTCAGAAACTGATCCGGACGGTTTGGTTTTGATAAATGTTTAATTTTCCCGGGATCCAAAACATCCCGGTCCGGTTGACCATCATCCTGACCTGGTTCCATGGTGGCTTCTGCCACCTTCATTTGGTTTTCATGTTCCAGGTTTGTGTTGATTCGCCCCAGATTTATCCCGTTTCTCAACCAATTCAGTTTTATTCAGGTTTTATCCCAGTTTAAATCTGGTTCTGGCCAAGTTTCATTCCGGCTGATGTAGATTTTTCTGTTTTAATTCAGGTTGTATTTTGTCTTCACCTTGATTTTATTCTAGTTGTGTCTCAATTTTATCCCATTTTCTTATCAGATTTTGTTTTTTTTTACTAATTATAGTAAAAATACATATACTATAGTACATATATGTATTTATTTCTACATATGTATAAATACAGACTGATTTTGTCTGTATTTTATTGTAGATTTATTCTGACTTCATCTGGGCCTTTTTCTGTTTTTAATCCCAGTTTTATCTCCATTCAAACTAAATTTAGTCCATATTTTTATTCTTTTTGTCACTGATTTATTTCCTGTGTGTGTGTGTGTGTGTGTGTGTTATCCCAGTTTAATTTGGGTTTTGATACCAGTTTACATCTAATTTTATTCAGGTTTCATCCTGTTTTATAACAGATGTTTTTTTCCTCTGATTCTTTTATCCTCAAAATAAATTCAGTTTTATTCTGACTTTTGCTCTGATTTTTATGGTTTTTTCTACTTGGATTCTATTTTTATCTTCATGGTTCCTGGTTTTATTCCATTGTGTTCGTATTCAGTCTGATGTTGATTTTCCTGATTCAGGTTTCATTGTGGTTCTGTTTGGTTCTGCTCTGTCTCGGTTTGATGCTGACCATCATTTGTTTCTTAAATATCATTGTTCTGTTGTGTGATACAGAATTTTGTCTCAGTTAAATTCTAGTTTTAATTCTCAGTTTTTGGTTTATCGAAGGCAGAATTTTATCCATTTTAAATAAAAAACTAAGTATGCTATGAAGGAAGTCCAAAAACTCTGAAACAGAATTAAAATGCTGACCCTGACCTCCTCCTCTGGTGGATCCAACAGAACCAGAACGTTTGGTACCAGAACCGAGTCTCCTGGTGTTTAAACATCCTGACCAGATGATTTCTGGCCAGGTGAGTTTCAGAACCTGAGTCGTTGTTGCTCTCAGTCGGGCGTGATGCTCACCTGTCAGCCAATCACAGCAGGGCTTTCATGATGTCATCTGCAGCGAGGCGTGTCTTGTCTGCAGGTCAGTTTGGGGTTAAACTGCGTGCTGCATTCAGGGCCGGTCATGTTAATTCAGCCACTCAGCTGACGGCTCTGATCCTGCAGCTGATCCGAGACCAGCAGTTCTGTCTCGGTTCTTCATAAGTGGGTCGCGTCGTCCCACACGTCCCCCGGATCAGTCCGGTTCTCTCGGCGCTGTCTGTTGGGTCCTGGCTGACCGCGGTCCGGCCCGACCCGACCCGACGGCTCTGTTAATGAATTCAGAGGAATGCCGGCGGAGGCGGAAGCAGAGCCGGTTCCCTTCAGTCAGAAGACATTCTTTGAATATTTGCTGTGAAAGCTGAGCTCTGTGACGATGAAGGACGAGTCGCAGAAGGAAGACGGCGTTTGGACCTGCTGATTGTTTCTTCTCTGGAGAATCCAGGAAGCAGGAAAGTTTACTGAGATTCATGAGGAACATCAGGGATGGAGAAACAGACCGCCACCGTTTCAGATGGATTCCTCAGGAGCGCCTGACAAACACCTGAAAACCTCATGCAGGTGTTCTTCTGTTTTCCCTCCAAGCAGCTTTTTAATTACATTGAAACGTATCAAAATATCACATTTAGACAAAACATTTATCCTGACAACATTCATAAAGCAACATCAGTGCTGACACACGTCAGGTGCTAAGCTCATGTGCAGAACTTGGCCTGAAACGTACCAAATATGACATGGTTAGCTTATTAGCAATAAATAGACCAAAAATAACTCGTCTTGTTTTCTAACATTACTGTGAAAATGCCAGAAACAAAATATTTAGCATACTGCGTTGGTCTGCCAGAGTTAGCTTGAAAAATACAAAATATAACTAAGATAATGTGTTAATACTAGTATAGGAAAGGCCAAAATTCATCCATCCATCCATCCATCCATCCATCCATCCATCCATCCATCCATTCATCGAGAGGCGGGGTCACCTGGACAGGTCACCAGTCTGTTGCATATGACAAAAATATTGAAAAAAAATAACAGTCATATAACATTTAGCAAACTGATGTTGGCGTACAAAGGTGGCACTGATACAGGATTTTTAGTTATTACTCCAACAAATAAACATTAGCATGCTAATGTCATCTTAATGTTGTAGCATTAGCATGCTAATGTCATCTTAATGTTGTAGCATTAGCATGCTAATGTCATCTTAATGTTGTACTATCTGCATCGTCTACAACTTGTAGACGATGCAGATAGAATGCCTCTATTAGCATGCTAATGCTAACATCTCTGGCTAAGTCCTGGGATTTTCTCAGCTACAATAATTTCCTAAAAGCTTGAAAAATGTAATGTATTAATATAAACTGATTGGCAAATATGTCCAAAAATATAAGCCACATTTTTAGCTGAAATGTTCATTAATATCTAAATCTTTTATGTCTCACTTTTGTCTTTGGTATTTTTATGTGAAACAGTAAAATTTTCCGCCTTAATTTATTTTCCTTAATGATTCATTAGTCAGAGAAACCAAAGGGACCGTCTGGTTCTGCAGCGAGAAGCTTTCAGCCTCTCTGGAACAGTGAGGGCGGTTCAGAGTGTGAGGCTTCAGGTGTTCAGGTGCGTTCAGGTGTGTTCAGGTGTTCAGGTGTGTTCAGGTGCATTCAGGTGTTCAGGTGCGTTCAGGTGTTCAGGTGCATTCAGGTGTGTTCAGGTGTTCAGGTGCATTCAGGTGTGTTCAGGTGCGTTCAGGTGTTCAGGTGCGTTCAGGTGTTCAGGTGCATTCAGGTGTGTTCAGGTGCGTTCAGGTGCGTTCAGGTGTTCAGGTGTGTTCAGGTGTGTTCAGGTGTTCAGGTTTGTTCAGGTATGTTCAGGTGTTCAGGTGCGTTCAGGTGTTCAGGTGCGTTCAGGTGCGTTCAGGTGTTCAGGTGCGTTCAGGTATGTTCAGGTATGTTCAGGTGTTCAGGTGCGTTCAGGTATGTTCAGGTGTTCAGGTGCGTTCAGGTGCGTTCAGGTGTTCAGGTGCGTTCAGGTATGTTCAGGTTTTCAGGTGTTCAGGTGCATTCAGGTGTGTTCAGGTGCGTTCAGGTGCGTTCAGGTGTTCAGGTGTGTTGCTGTGTGAGCTCCACCCAACGACTCAAAGGTTTCAGTCAGCAGCTGCTTCCTGTCTGAGGTCCTGAATGAACGATCAGGAGCGTCTCAGACATTCCCAGCATTCCTCAGCTGACATCACTCCTCACGTTCAGTCCGTCTGCAGCGCGGCTCCGCCCACATCCGGGGTCAAAGGGTAAGCAGGTGAAAGTTCAGTTTCTCATCGTGGGAAGCTTCGATCCGAACAGAGGCAGGTGTGTCAGACGTTCTCCGGGTCCGGACAGGTGGAGCCGGTCGGCAGGTGTGTTTTCCTGGTTGAAGTTCTGCTTCGGTTGGTTTCGGTTTTTGCAGGAAGATCCTGAATCCAGAATGAAAACTGAAAAACATGTCGGTTCATTTTACGATCCGGAGCGTTCCCAGGAATACGACCAGAAACGGATCAGCCTCAGCTTGGTTCCTGCTCAGCTGCAGAGATTTATCCCAGCATGCTGAGTTGGACCTGAAGGCAGCGGTTCTGGACCGGCAGCTGAACCCGATGGTTTGGACCTGCATTCCTGCGCCGTCCCAAACCAAAACCACCTGATGGTGTCTGGAGTTATTTCAGGCTGTTTGTTTCCGGAGCAGGCAGGAATGTAATGACAGGTTCCCAGGGTGTTTGCTGCACCTGCTGACCCGGTTCTGGTTCCGATTCAACAGTTTGTGGGATGTTTCTGGAAGGTTTCAGGATCTACAGCTTCCTGCTGAAACTCACCTGCTTTAATGAATGGGTCAGCAGCAGAGTTCTGCAGAATCTGCTCAGGTTCTTTGGGTTTTCTGCAGACAGAAACACTTGGTTCTGGTTCTGGTTCTGGATCCTATTCCTATCCATCAGTAAGCTGCAGGAAAAACACTTTCAGTTATAACTGAACCGGGTCTCGATCCAGGGATGTGAAACATGAGCAGCAGCAGCTCTTCAGAACCAGCAGCTGTCCTGCCAGTAGAACCGGGTCTCTCCGGGTCGTCCTGGATGGCTGGCGGTCCGGTTTCCCGGTGCCTGATGGGATCCTCTCTCTGAGTGTCCTCTGGTTTATCTCTAGCAGCGTTTTTCTCGTGGTTCTTTGCCGAGAGCTGAAGGCTTCGGCCCGTTCATCTCTGAGGACGGGAGCGACCCAAACGGGTCCTGCTGGTTCTGAAAACCGGAGCAGTTTACACAGAAACTGGAGCTGCTGCTGGACTCCAGTCTGTCCCAGTTCCTCTGACCCAGCCTGTGAAGGTCAGGCCGCCTCTGTCAGCCGAGACGCTGAGGATCCTCCGAACGCATCGACCCGGCCGAGCCGGGTCCAATCGATACCACCTGCACGACCAGAGGAGGAGGGAGCAGAAAGGCAGTTGTGGTCCAAAGTTTACATACACTTGTAAAAGACATAATGTTATGGCTGTCTTGAGTTTCCAATAAGTTCTACAACTCTTATTTTTCTGTGGTAGAGTGATCGGAACACATACATGTTTGTCACAAAAAACAGTCATAAAATTTGGTTCTTTCATAAATTTATTATGGGTCTGCTGAAAATGTCACCAAATCTGCTGGGTCAAAAATATACATACAGCAACATTAGTATTTGGTTACATGTCCCTTGGCCATTTTCACGGCAACTAGGCGCTTTTGGTAGCCATCCACAAGCTCCTGGCAAGCTTCAGGTCGAATGTTTGACCACTCTTCTTGACAGAATTGGTGCAGTTCAGCTAGATGTGATGGTTTTCTTGCATGAACCTGTTTCTTTAGCACTGTCCACATGTTCTCAATGGGGTTTAAGTCAGGACTTTGGGAAGGCCATTCTAAAACCTTAATTCTAGCTAGGGCTGAAACGATTCCTCGAATGATTCGAGTACCTCGATTACTAAAATTCCTCGAGGAAAATTTACCTGCCTCGAAGCTTCGTTAATTTATGTTTTATTAGTTAGCGCACCGTGTTCCGGCCGGGACTTCATTTGCGTTGCGCGGAGCTCTCACTTCCGCTTCTGAGTTGTTGACAAAAGCTAAGTCTCAGCGGCATAAAGTCCAATCTTCAAGATTGGCCCGTGGGGATTTTATTGATTGATGATAATGCCCGACTTTTTATCGTTTTTGGGGAACCAATAAGCATCCTTAAAATGACTGGGGGAATGCCTGGAGTACGGCAGCATTTCTCCTCCGGGGCTGCTGGTTGAAAGCGAACGGCGGGAAGAGCGCTGAGGTGAGCGGATAGCCTGAACAGGGCGGGCGGCTGAGTAGCTGATGCTTACCGTGTAAATGTAGCTTTACCGACGAACCGCACAATAAATTTCATATCCCGGTCTGAAGAAACGGGTGGCGGAGCGCATCGTACATGGCTGGTAGATGAGTTTCTGAGTGTGACCAGTGAAGGTGTCGTAAATATCCCGTATTGCTTCCCCCCGTGTTCGTCCCCCGGTCTAACGGTTCGTCAGTCGGTCTATTTCCTCCCCTCCACCCCATGTTCGTTCATTCGCCCTCTCCTCCCACTCCAGGCGGCATTTCCCGTATTTTCAAACCCAAAGCGTGACAGGTTAGGTGGCAAGGTGAGTTTAATTGATCTATTAAACTCACTGAAGATGAATACATAAACTAAAAGCTGGATTGTAGACATTTTTATAAGCATATTTGTGAGCCTGCCTCTTTGTTATTAAATTCAATATAATTTCAGATTTTTCTATAACTTTTCTTCTGGTTAACTTAGAAAGTGAGCTATTATTGTTACAGGTTAGTTTTCTAAACTACAAAAAAGCAACTGTTAGGGATGCTCAAATATGAAAAATTGGACTGATATTGATATCTGATAGTAACACCGGTATTATGCCAGATTTACCAATATTTCATTTTATAATTTTTTTTATCCGATTACTCGATTAATCGTAAGAATAATCGATAGATTACTCGATTACTAAAATATTCGTTTACAACAGCCCTAATTCTAGCCTGGTTTAGCCATTCCTTTACCACTTTTGATGTGTGTTTTGGGTCATTGTCTTGTTGGAACACCCAACTGCGCCCAAGACCCAACCTTCGGGCTGATGGTTTTAAGTTTTCCTGCAGAATTTGGAGGTAATCCTCCTTCTTCATTATCCCATTTACTTTCTGCAAAGAACCAGTTCCACTGGCAGCAAAACATCCCCAGAGCATAATACTACCACCACCATGCTTGACAGTAGGCATGGTGTTCCTGGGATTAAAGGCCTCACCTTTTCTCCTCCAAACATATTGCTGGGTGTTGTGGCCAAACAGCTCAATTTTTGTTTCGTCTGACCAGAGAACTTTCCTCCAGAAGGTTTTATCTTTGTCCATGTGATCAGCAGCAAACTTCAGCCGAGTCTTAAGGTGCCTTTTCTGGAGCAAGGGCTTCTTTCTTGCACGGCAGCCTCTCAGTCCATGGCGATGTAAAACACGCTTGACTGTGGAGACTGACACCTGTGTTCCATCAGCTTCCAAATCCTTGCAGACCTGCTTCTTGGTGATTCTTGGTTGACTCTTGACCATCCTGACCAATCTCCTCTCGGCAGCATGTGATAGCTTGCGTTTTCTTCCTGATCGTGGCAGTGACACAACTGTTCCATGCACTTTATACTTGCGTATAATTGTCTGCACAGTTGCTCTTGGGACCTGTAGCTGCTTTGAAATGGCTCCAAGTGACCTCCCTGACTTGTTCAAGTCAATAATTCGCTTTTTCAGATCCACACTGAGTTCCTTTGACTTTCCCATTGTAGCTTTTGTAGCTGAGTCTAATCACTGGGTCAAATGAGCCCTATTTAAATGGGCTCATGAGAAGTCAACAGCTGTAGTCAATCAGAATCACTTAGAAGAAGTGAAGAGGCCATGACATGAAGCTAATTTGATTGACACAACTCGCTACATCACCAAAATTGACAAATTTTGTTGCTGTATGTATATTTTTGACCCAGCAGATTTGGTGACATTTTCAGCAGACCCATAATAAATTTATGAAAGAACCAAATTTTATGACTGTTTTTTGTGACAAACATGTATGTGTTCCGATCACTCTATCACAGAAAAATAAGAGTTGTAGAACTTATTGGAAACTCAAGACAGCCATAACATTATGTTTTTTTACAAGTGTATGTAAACTTTTGACCACAACTGTAACAGGAAATGGATAACAGCATAAATAACAATTAACAACAGTGATAATAATGCACATAAACTGATTGTTGCATGAAAATATAGTGTAGACTTATCAAACATTAAAACATCTTATGATCAAAAATGGACCTAATGGATGTTGAACATTGATAAACACAATAATCTATTTATAATCAATGTATCAGTGCAGAAAAAACTGATGTGCAGTAAAAGCAGAAATGTTCTTTAAAACAGTAAATGTGCAAATGGCAGCAGGGATGTGAACACTGATTCACATGTGGGGAACGTTGTTCACCTGTCCTTCTGTCTCCTGCACAGGGTCAAAGGTCATCCTATCAGTGGGAACATTTACGTTCTTCCTGCTGTTGTTGTTCATATTCCAGAGGCGACGTCACACTGTGTGTGGCGGCAGTCGCTGTTAAACAGAGATTTACTCAGTTCAAATGTTTCCCATTTAAACTGCCTGTGTGTTAGCGGCTAGCAGCTAGCATTAAGGGCCTCCATGTTTGCGCAGTAAGTTATCATCAGTATCAGGGTTGGTCCATATCTGTTGGTGGTGCCGTAGTTATTGCTGGATGTGTTTTAGAGTTTTTCATGCCCGTTAGAAAGTCTCACAGCAGCAAAAACTCAAAACAGGAAGACATGAAACTCCAGATCATTTAGTGGAAGAAAGACAAAAACAGGCAGAAATGGCAGCAAACATCTTCATCACAACCTTTTCTAATAAAGGAAAAAGGCTGCAGCGTTTTCCAACACAGAGGCTGAAAGCTGGCTAACCTTTCCGTTATCTGTGTGAAGTCCTGCTCTCTCTCGCTCTGTCGCAGCCTGACTCTCTCTGGTTCCTCTGGCTTCGTTTTAAAAACCTTCGTCGCTCAGAGGACAGCTTCCTGCAGCAGGAACGTCCACAGCGAAGAGTGTTACCAGGCTGAGCTGCTGGCTGCTTGTTGGGTGAATCTGACAGGTCAGCTGCTCTGCTGCCGACCTCTGACCCAGAGCTGAGAGCAGCCGACCTTTGACCCAGAGCTGAGGTCAGCCGACCTCTGACCCAGAGCTGAGGTCAGCCGACCTCTGACCCAGAGCTGAGGTCAGCCGACCTCTGACCCAGAGCTGAGGTCAGCCGACCTCTGACCCAGAGCTGAGGTCAGCCGACCTTTGACCCAGAGCTGAGGTCAGCCGACCTCTGACCCAGAGCTGAGGTCAGCCGACCTCTGACCCAGAGCTGAGAGCAGCCGACCTTTGACCCAGAGCTGAGGTCAGCCGACCTCTGACCCAGAGCTGAGAGCAGCCGACCTTTGACCCAGAGCTGAGGTCAGCCGACCTCTGACCCAGAGCTGAGAGCAGCCGACCTTTGACCCAGAGCTGAGGTCAGCCGACCTCTGACCCAGAGCTGAGAGCAGCCGACCTTTGACCCAGAGCTGAGGTCAGCCGACCTCTGACCCAGAGCTGAGAGCAGCCGACCTTTGACCCAGAGCTGAGGTCAGCCGACCTCTGACCCAGAGCTGAGAGCAGCCGACCTTTGACCCAGAGCTGAGGTCAGCCGACCTCTGACCCAGAGCTGAGGTCAGCCGACCTCTGACCCAGAGCTGAGAGCAGCCGACCTCTGACCCAGAGCTGAGAGCAGCCGACCTCTGACCCAGAGCTGAGAGCAGCCGACCTCTGACCCAGAGCTGAGGTCAGCCGGGAAGCTGCAGAGGGAAACGGCGAATCTGAGCCACTGGGTTAACGGCGCCCAGAGCTAAGAACGACATCAGGACAGGAGAGAGGAAGAGAGAGAGCAGGAGGAAGAGAGAGAGCAGGAGGAGGAGGAGGAGCAGCAGGATTGATTGGATCGATGCGGTAAAGCTGGAGGATAGAGTTACTGCTGAGTGAGGAGGGAGAGGCAGGATGGAGGATGTTGGATGTCGACGGGACGCAGACGGATGTTTGCAGCTTGAGCTGATTGGCTGGCGGGCGGCAGCTGCTCTGTCCAATCCCGTCTGACCCTGTGTGTGTGTGTGTGTGTGTGTGTGTGTGTGTGTGTCCTCCTCAGATGATGGGGAACAGCTGCGATCGAGGTATGTTTCTGTCATGTGACCGAGCCGTCTCACTTCCTGCAGCATGCTGCCTGAACTTTGTGTCCGGGACGAAGAGCGGCGATGGCGTCCGCGTTTGGGACCGCCGCCGCGTCTCCCCCCCCCCAGCTGCTTCTGTGTGTGTGTGCATGAAAGGTCCTGCTGCGGCGCTGCTGCATGCAGCGAGCGTCCTGCTGCAGCGAGCTCCTCCAGCCCGGCTGCTGCTGCATGCTGCGTTCGCTGCAGCTCCGGCGTTCCTGCTGCAGGAGCCTCCATCGCATGTAAACATCATGACGACGGCGCTCGCTGCTGATTGGACGCTTCAGAGTCAGATCTGAGCCAATGTCTGTCTCCGGTTTAGTTCCTGCAGGTTTGGTTTGGTTTTCCTTCAGCAGTGGAGCGTTCAGCTTCACGGTCCAGAGATCGTTCTGGTTCCTCTTCCTGCTGTACGTTCAGGAACCAGCTGCCATCTAACTGTCCATCTGTCCTCCGTCCTGTTTGTCCTCCATCGTCTCTGAATGACATCAGTCCGTCTGTCCATCATAAAGATGATGATGGACGGACATTAGTGGGAAGAAACAGGAAAAAACAGGAAAAAACAGGCTGCTCTGGTTGATATGACTAACTGTCCCTTTGTCTCTCTGTCCCTCTGTCTCTCTGTCCGTCTCCTCAGAAGTGTCTTCGGAGCGGTCTCCGAGGAGGAGGAGTATTTCCGGTTTGGGCAGCTCAGAGAAGAACCTCGCGGTCGACAATCCCAACTCTTCTCCGTTCAAAGTGCCGGTGAGTCGGAGGACGTCCTCCATGTCCTCCATGTCCTCCATGTCCTCCTGCAGCAGTCATGTCTTTAAGGACCAGGTATCTGCTCTGATTCTGGACGCTTCAATGAGATGAACGAGTCGTTTAGGATCCAGGTGAACCAGGGACTCGTCCAGTCAGTAGGAGAGCAGACCAGGTCAGTTATTGGGTCCTTTAGTAGCAAATTATGGACAAGTCATCATAAACGGTCTAGTCAAAGACCAGTCTAAGGAATGTTAAGTAGACCAGGAAAGGCTACAGGTTTTTAGCTACAAGTCCTAATAAGTTCTCAAGTCCTAGTTTAGTTGTGCTGTTTCTTAGCTACAGGTCACAGCCTGGTCATCTGAAGGACTTGGCAAAAGACTAGTCCAACTGGTCTGCAAGTCTAGTCCATGTCTTGTCTTACTTTATTACAACATGTAGTGTTGGTCCAAGTCCTAATAAGACAAGTCCACTTGGAGTTCCTCCTAGTTAATGTTCTCAGCCTGACAGCAGCAGCAGCCTGGCAGCAGCAGCCTGGCAGTATCAGCCTGGCAGCAGCAGTAGCCTGGCAGCAGCAGCCTGGCAGCAGCAGCAGCCTGGCAGCAGCAGCAGCAGCCTGGCAGCAAGTAGCCTGGCAGCAGCAGTAGCCTGGCAGTAGCAGCCTGGCAGCAGCATCAGCCTGGCAGTAGCAGCCTGGCAGCAGCAGCAGCAGCCTGGCAGTAGCAGCCTGGCAGCAGCAGCCTGGCAGCAGCAGCAGCAGCCTGGCAGTAGCAGCCTGGCAGCAGTAGCCTGGCAGCAGCAGCAGCAGCCTGGCAGTAGCAGTAGCCTGGCAGCAGCAGTAGCAGCCTGGCAGCAGCAGCCTGGCAGTATCAGCCTGGCAGTATCAGCCTGGCAGTATCAGCCTGGCAGCAGCAGCAGCCTGGCAGCAGCAGCAGCCTGGCAGCAGCCTGGCAGCAGCAGCAGCCTGGCAGCAGCAGCAGCCTGGCAGCAGCAGCAGCAGCCTGGCAGCAAGTAGCCTGGCAGCAGCAGTAGCCTAGCAGCAGCCTGGCAGCAGCAGTAGCCTGGCAGTATCAGCCTGGCAGCAGCAGCCTGGCAGTAGCAGCAGCAGCCTGGCAGCAAGTAGCCTGGCAGCAGCAGTAGCCTGGCAGTAGCAGCCTGGCAGCAGCATCAGCCTGGCAGTAGCAGCCTGGCAGCAGCAGCAGCAGCCTGGCAGTAGCAGCCTGGCAGCAGCAGCCTGGCAGCAGCAGCAGCAGCCTGGCAGTAGCAGCCTGGCAGCAGTAGCCTGGCAGCAGCAGCAGCAGCCTGGCAGTAGCAGTAGCCTGGCAGCAGCAGTAGCAGCCTGGCAGCAGCAGCCTGGCAGTATCAGCCTGGCAGTATCAGCCTGGCAGTATCAGCCTGGCAGCAGCAGCAGCCTGGCAGCAGCAGCAGCCTGGCAGCAGCCTGGCAGCAGCAGCAGCCTGGCAGCAGCAGCAGCCTGGCAGCAGCAGCAGCAGCCTGGCAGCAAGTAGCCTGGCAGCAGCAGTAGCCTAGCAGCAGCCTGGCAGCAGCAGTAGCCTGGCAGTATCAGCCTGGCAGCAGCAGCCTGGCAGTAGCAGTAGCCTGGCAGCAGCAGCAGCAGCAGCCTGGCAGTAGCAGCCTGGCAGTATCAGCCTGGCAGTGAGTGTGTGACGATGTGTTTGAGGACAGTAACATCTCGGGAAACGAGGCCGCTCTTCTGCGTTCAGCATCTGTAGTGACAGATGAGCTGCAGGTTGAAAGGTTCTGATCCGGTCAGCAGCAGAACCAGGTGACCCGGTTCTGACTGGTTGAAGCAGCTGGGCGTCACAGAGCAGACTCGGGGAAAGTTGAGTGGTAGGAAAGGATTCCGTAATCGGGACAGCTGGGGGTCAGAGGTCATCGCCTCGGCCTGACCGGGTTCTGCTTCTCTTTCAGAACTTCTTCAGCAAACGTCTGAAAGGCTCCATCAAGAGAACCAAGAGCCAGACCAAACTGGACCGGAACACCAGCTTCAGACTGCCGTCGCTGCGGCCCGCCGAGCCCGACAGGTACCGCTCCCAACCCGACCAGAACCAGAACCACTGCTCTGTCTGGGAATTAACTCATCGACGACGCAGACAGGTTCTGGTTCTGGTTGTGATCAGCAGTTGTAGGTTTGTTCAGCTGTAAGATACTGAACCTGGTGTCGTCTCAGTGAACCGCTGCTTGGGTTTTACTCACAGTGTGAGGTTCTGTCGGATCAGAACCGGAACCAGAACATGTGGGTCGGATCTGCAGAACCCAGGAAGTTCTGGCTGTGGTTCTGATCGCCTCCGACTGGACCAGAACCAGCTGAAACTCAGCTGCAGAAATCCGAACAAGGAAAGGTTCTGTAACTGGTTCTGGTTCTGTTGGACCGACCCTGAAACAGAACCCATCTCAGCAATCAAGATCCTTTTCCTCCCTGGTTCTGACCCGGTTCTGCTGCAGGGCCCGCGGGCTGCCCCGGCTGAAGGAGGCGGTTTCCCATGAGTCCTTGCTGAGCCCCGGCGGCGCCGCCGAGGCTCTGGACCTCAGCATGGAGGACGACGTCTTCATCAAGCCTCTGCACAGCAGCGTCCTGGGCCAGGAGTTCTGCTTCGAGGTGAGACCCGGCCCGGTCCCGGCCCGGTTCCGGCCCGCCGGGTCGCTCACCTCCCCTCTCGCCCCCAGGTGACCTACGCCGGAGGCAGCAAGTGCTTCAGCTGCACTTCGGCCTCGGAGCGAGACAAGTGGATGGAGAACCTGAGGAGAACCGTCCAGCCCAACAAGGTGAGACCCGGCCCGGCTCTGGACCCGGTACCGGCTCCACCAGAACCAGCAGCTCTGACCGGCGTTAGAGCCAGGCTGTTAAAACATTCATCACCAGAATAAAGTCGTAATATTGGGATGAAATATTTATTATGTGTTTTATTTATAATATTTTATTTTTCATGTTGGAATAATTATTAAAATAAACATTAAACATGAAAAACAACCAAATCAAACAGGAGCGACTTGTGAAGTTAAACTTTAATGTCGGGATAAAAAAACATTTTTATCTTTTATCATGAATATTAAATTATCATCATCATCAGGACTTTGAACATTTCTGTGCTGATGAAGGAAGCAGATCCTCAGAACTCATAAAGTTTTACCAAATATTGTTGGTCGACTTTCTACTGTAAATATTTTAATGTTTTGCTGCTCTGGCAGATTTTTTCTCTATAACTCGTAGTGATGAATTATTACTTGTCTTATTTCAGGTGATCAGAAAGTTAAAATTCAGATTTTATTATAACTAATAATTCTCCCAGGAGGGAAGATTGAAATAAAATCCACTTTCTGAAAATATAACTAGAAATCAGATCTGAAATGGAATAATTATTGGCTGCATCTCCCAGCCCTGGTTCTGGTTGGTTCTGGTTGGTTCTGGTTGGTTGTACCTGTCTGGTCCGGTGCAGAACCTTCTGTAAAGTTCTGGTTCTGTCGGTTTGAACGGGTTCTTGCTCGTTTCCAGGACAACTGCCGGCGGGCGGAGAACCTGCTGCGCCTGTGGATCATCGAGGCCAAAGACCTGGCGCCGAAGAAGCGGTACTTCTGCGAGCTGTGCCTGGACGACGTCCTGTACGCCCGGACCACCAGCAAGGCCCGGCTGGACAGCCTGTTCTGGGGCGAGCACTTCGACTTCTGCAGCCTGCCCGCCGTGCGCAGCATCACCGTGCACATCTACCGCGACGGCGACAAGAAGAAGAAGAAGGACAAGAACAACTACGTGGGCCTGGTGAACATCCCGGTGGCCGGCGTGACGGGCCGGCAGTTCGTGGAGAAGTGGTACCCGGTCAGCACGCCGACCGCCAGCAAGGCCAAGGGCGGCGGCCCGTCCATCCGGATCAAGTCCCGCTTCCAGACCATCTCCATCCTGCCCATGGAGCAGTACAAGGAGTTCGCCGAGTTCGTCACCAACAACTACGGCATGCTGTGCTCCGTGCTGGAGCCCGTCATCAGCGTCCGCAACAAGGAGGAGATGGCGTGCGCCCTGGTGCACATCCTGCAGAGCACGGGCCGGGCCAAGGTCAGAACCAGCACCGCACTCTGCCGCCGCTCCACTCAGGTCAGATAAACATGGAGGCAAACATCTGGGTGGGAAGAATCACTTCCTTCATTTCACTTCGGGCTTCCTGTTCCGAGCTGAGGCTGCAGGTCTGGCGCCCCCTGCTGGTCAGATCCAGTTTACTTTATTATTAAAGTTCCAGTTCAGATCCTCTGGAGAGGATCACTGGTGGGATGAACACATGAAACTGATTCCAGATGAAACAGTTACTGTGCGAAGCTGAACTTTAATCATTTAGTGAGTTTTAAGCTGCAGAGTCAAAGTCTGATACATAAATATTTATTCACCAACACTGCAAGTCAGAAAAACTTCTAAAAAGATTTAGAGTTTAAATATAAAACATTTAAAATCTGAATGTTAAAGTTTTAACTAGTTTTATCGACTTTTAGAGCTGAAATGGAATCAATGATAAGGACTGATTATGTCTTTAATTTTGCTTTTTTGTGATTTTGAGAAATTCTGAAGATTTATTTCTGATATGAACTTTTATGACCTGAGGACCGATCCCTGAGGAACGCCAGGTTCTGCTGCTAGATCCAGATGTTCAGAACCCGTCTGGTTCTGGTTCCTCAGGCCAGGTCCAGTCGTCACCATCAGGTCGGTGACCTTCATGTTCTGTTCAGGACTTCCTGACCGACCTGGTGATGTCAGAGGTGGACCGCTGCGCCGACCACGACGTCCTGATCTTCAGGGAGAACACGCTGGCCACCAAGGCCATCGAGGAGTACCTGAAGCTGGTGGGACAGAAGTACCTGCACGACGCCCTGGGTGAGTCCGGCCGGGTCCGATCGCCAGCCTAACGAGCCGCGGCTCCTCCCTCCTGCTGTGCAGTCCTGCCACTAACATGGACCCGCTTCGGGTCTGGTTCTGCTGGTCCGGATCGGGCCGGTTCTGACGGGTTCTGTGTTTCTCCAGGGGAGTTCATCAAGGCTCTGTACGAGTCGGACGAGAACTGTGAGGTGGACCCGAGCCGATGTTCCGGCAGCGACCTGTCGGAGCATCAGAGCAACCTGAAGATGTGCTGCGAGCTCGCCTTCTGCAAGATCATCAACTCCTACTGGTGAGCCGGCGCCGACCCGCAGGTTCTGGAGGCTCTGGAGGCTCTGGAGGTTCTGGAGGCTCTGGAGGTTCTGGAGGCTCTGGAGGCTCTGGAGGTTCTGGAGGTTCTGGAGGCTCTGGAGGCTCTGGAGGTTCTGGAGGCTCTGGAGATTCTGGAGGTTCTGGAGGCTCTGGAGGCTCTGGAGGCTCTGGAGGTTCTGGAGGCTCTGGAGATTCTGGAGGCTCTGGAAGTTCTGGAGGTTCTGGAGGCTCTGGAGGCTCTGGAGGCTCTGGAGGTTCTGGAGGCTCTGGAGGTTCTGGAGGCTCTGGAGGTTCTGGAGGCTCTGGAGATTCTGGAGGCTCTGGAAGTTCTGGAGGCTCTGGAAGTTCTGGAGGTTCTGGAGGCTCTGGAGGTTCTGGAGGTTCTGGAAGTTCTGGAGGCTCTGGAAGTTCTGGAGGCTCTGGAGGTTCTGGAGGCTCTGGAGGTTCTGGAAGTTCTGGAGGCTCTGGAGGTTCTGGAACAGATGTTGGACTTGAGGGCTCATGAATTGATTATTGAAATGATCAACTAATCAATATTAATTGATTAGTCGTCATGGCGACTCCATTTGCTGGAGCAATAATGAAACTAAAACTGAAGTCCAGTTTTAGTTTCTCCTGTTTATGAATTTAATGTTTCTGTAACTTTTCTTGATCAGTAATTAACTAAAATAATAATTATTTGCAGCCCAGCTGGTCCTTCTGTTGACTTGGTTTTAGTATTGGACGCGTTGAGTTGGACCAGAACCTGTAGACCCAGTAGAACCAGTAGAACCTGTAGAACCAGTAGAACCTGTAGAACCTGTAGACCCTGTAGAACCTGTAGACCCAATAGACCCAGTAGAACCTGTAGAACCAGTAGAACCTGTAGACCCAGTAGAACCTGTAGAACCTGTAGACCCAGTAGAACCTGTAGACCCTGTAGAACCTGTAGACCCTGTAGAACCTGTAGACCCTGTAGAACCTGTAGACCCAATAGACCCAGTAGAACCTGTAGAACCAGTAGAACCTGTAGACCCAGTAGAACCTGTAGAACCTGTAGACCCAGTAGAACCTGTAGAACCTGTAGAGCCAGTAGAACCAGTAGAACCTGTAGACCCAGTAGAACCAGTAGAACCTGTAGAGCCAGTAGAACCAGTAGAACCTGTAGACCCAGTAGACCCAGTAGAACCTGTAGACCCAGTAGAACCAGTAGAACCTGTAGACCCAGTAGAACCTGTAGAACCAATAGAACCAGTAGAACCAGTAGAACCTGTAGACCCAATAGAACCTGTAGAACCTGTAGACCCAGTAGAACCTGTAGACCCAGTAGAACCTGTAGAACCTGTAGACCCAGTAGAACCTGTAGAACCTGTAGACCCAGTAGAACCTGTAGACCCAGTAGAACCTGTAGAACCTGTAGACCCAGTAGAACCTGTAGACCCAGTAGAACCTGTAGAACCAATAGAACCAGTAGAACCTGTAGACCCAATAGAACCAGTAGACCCAGTAGAACCAGTAGCACCTCTGTGGGCTCATGTGACCCGGTCGGTTCCGACCCGCTGTGTTGCAGCGTTTTCCCCCGGGAGCTGAAGGAAGTGTTTGCGTCGTGGAAGCAGCAGTGCGTCGCCCGCGGCCATCCTCATGACATCAGCAAGCGTCTGATCAGCGCCTCGCTCTTCCTGCGCTTCCTCTGCCCCGCCATCATGTCGCCGTCGCTCTTCAACCTGATGCAGGAGTATCCCGACGACCGGACCTCCAGGACGCTCACGCTCATCGCCAAGGTCATCCAGAACCTCGCCAACTTCACCAAGTGAGTCTCTAGAGCCGATTCTTCCCGGTCGGTCGGGTCCGCAGACTGACGCCGGCCTCCTCAGCAGGTTCGGGAACAAGGAGGAGTACATGGCCTTCATGAACGACTTCCTGGAGCACGAGTGGGCCGGGATGATGCGTTTCCTGTCGGAGATCTCCAACCCGGAGACTCTGTCCAACACGCCGGGCTTCGAGGGCTACATCGACCTGGGCCGCGAGCTGTCGGTGCTGCACGCCCTGCTGTGGGAGGTGGTGTCCCAGCTGGACAAGGTGAGGGGGGGGGTGTAGGTGTGTGTGTGAGTGTGTGTGTGTGTGTGTGTGTGTGTGTGTGTGTGTGTGTGTGTGAGTGTGTAGGTGTGTGTGTAGCTGTCGGTGCTGCACGCCCTGCTGTGGGAGGTGGTGTCCCAGCTGGACAAGGTGAGGGGGGGGGTGTAGGTGAGTGTGTGTGAGTAGGTGTGTTTGTGTATGTGTGTAGGTGTGTGTGACCTTCTGATGGGCCTCCTGTCAGGCAGGTGAGTCGGTTCCTCTGGTCTTTACTCTCCGGGTCGCTCAGGCTCCAGATGCGATTCTGGGTCTCCAGGTTAAAGTGCTGAGGCAGCAGATCTTGGCCACATCTTGGCTTTGAATCCACAGCGACTGCTCTGAGGGGTTTCACGCAGAAACTCGCTCAGGTCTTTATCTGCTTTCAAACGAAGTTCACAAAAAATCCACTAAAAGTTCAAAACCATCAACGATCTGCAGCTGAATTCGTCTTACAATATGTTTAAATATTTCCGTTAAACCTGAAGACAAATATTAAAGAATGTTTTGAACTGGATGTTTTTGTAAAAAATCTTTTTTTCAGATGATTTTATGATTAAAACAGTTTCATGCAGGTTTTTATTCGTTATTTCAGATCAGATCTGCTTATAGAAATTATTTCCAGGAAATGAAACTGATTCATAACAGAGAAAAACGAAACAGGGTTTCTCTTCAGTTAAACTAATTAACTACTGTGTTAAATGTGATTATTGATTATTGGTGTGTTTGTCATATAACCTCATTAACACCGCCGGACCGACCATCACAGCATGCCCCCCACCAGCCCTGCTGTGCTCACCCTCACCCGTCTCACCTGTAGGAGGCGCTCTCAGCATGGCTCTGCTGTGTTCTGGTTCTGTTCGGTAGAAGCATGAAGTCCAGTTCGTTTTGGTTTCCATGACGTTTTCCTCATGTTTTCCTCCCTCCTGTTTTCCTCTTTCTGTTCACTTCCTGCCTCCATCTTTTGCTTTTCCCGCCTCCACCCGACGCCCCCTCCGTCCGTCTGCACTCAAACACACCACCACACGGCGACCACAGGGTGAAAATTCATTCCTGCAGGCCACCGTAGCTAAGCTGGGCCCGCTGCCGAGGATTCTGGGAGACATCTCCCGCTGCCTGTCGGCGCCCACGCCCATCCAGCAGCAGCTGAGGCGTTTCCAGGACAACAGCCCCGCCCACAACGCCAGCGGCAGCGTGTCGTCAGGGCTGCAGCGCATCTTTGAGGACCCCGCCGACAGGTGACCAATCAGAAACCAGGTTACTCTGTGAGACAGGAAGTGGAGTTATGCTGGTGTAACATTAACGTGAATGTCAAAACAGGAAGACAGATCGTTATCTGGCAGTAACCTGATAAAACAGCAGGAAGTGTTTGTGCCAAAGCAGTTTGAAGGTTAATAAACCTGCAGAACTGAACACAATCAGACATTCAGATTGTTGGTCTCTGCCCAGACGACCTCTGACCTGAGAATCAGGGAAGTTCCAGTGAATGAGGGAAGCTGGTCTTGGTGACGTTTCACACAGCAGTGGTTCAGCTGTCCAGTCAGCTGTGTCTCCATGCTAGCTTGCTGTGTGGGGTAAAGTTTAGCTCTGGTTGGCTTCAGGCTGCAGCCAAGCTTCTCCTCTTGGCTCTGCAGCTAAAGCCCTGCTGCCTTCCTGTCTGTCCACAGCCATTTTCTGGAAACTATAATCCAAAGATTCCTGCTGCAGAATTATGAATTTCTTTTTTTTTATTCCTTTATTTAACCAGGTAAACCCCATTGAGATCCAGATCTCATTTTAAAGGGGGACCTGGGCAGAAGTCTGCAGGACACAGCAACCTGGTTACAAAACAAAATTGATTAATACATATACACAATTATAAAACAGAATAAAACAATTTAAAAACAGCGACACTGTTTAAAAGATTCTCGTTGCCTGTTTTTAAGAATCGCTCGAAATAAATCCAGTGAAATCAATTCTGACATCCTGATTCCAGGCTGAAGGAGCATCACACTGAAAGCTTGCTTTCCTTTTTCAGTTCGGCAGTGTGGAACATGCAAAAGAAAAATGTTGTTGGAACGTAACAGATCTATGTAAAAAGAGTTTAAATATGCTGGAGCCAATCCGAGTAGAGATTTATAGATCAGATTTATAGAATAAAATGTATTAAAAATGCCAGCAATCATTAGAGACAGGAGGAAGCTGCGTTCTGTCTCTAACGTCGGTGTTTCTGTGACTTCCTGCAGCCGCAGCCTTCAGTCTCCGGTCGGTGAGCAGACCGAGGCTTACGGTCGGAGCCAGCGCCCCCTGCTGGCTCAGCAGCATCCCTCTGCCCACACCGCCTTCTCGGATCAGGAGGAGCGGGACGGCCTGCTGCCCAACGGCCGCAGCGTCTCTCTGGTGGACCTCCAGGACTCTGAGAGCCTTCATGGCCCCAAAGGGCCCCCAGTGCCCCACGAGGCCCCTCCCCGCCTCAGCAGGGTAGGCTCTCAGGCGTCTATAGGCCACGCCCCGCCCCCAGTGACTTACCCCCACTCCAACCCGGTGACCCCTCAGCCGGCGACGCACCAATCCAAAGCCCCATCCAGAGACGGCCAGCCGCAGAGCGCGCCGCAGGTGAGGCGTCCGCTGCCACCGTCGCTCAGCCAGCAGCGCAGCCTGCAGCCGCTGTCCTTCCAGAACCCCGTCTACCACCTGAGCAACGCCGCCCACAGCCTGTCCGCTCGCTCCGCCCAGTCCCTGCAGCACGACTCCAGCTCCGACAACCTGAGCACCGAGAGCTCGCACAACAGCCACAGCCACTCGGACGACTTCGGCAGCCAGGTGGGGGGCAAAGGTCGCGTGGCATCCAACAGCAGCCTGGACGAGGTCGGCAGCAGGCGGAGCACCCAGAGCGAAGAGTGCTCCACCCCACGCCGCCACCCGCCGCCCGACCTGCCGCTGGGCGCCGCCACTGCTGTTGCCATCCCCCGCCAGACTGCCACGGCGGGCACCGCCCACATCGTCAAGGTTGAACAGCAGAGCCGCGGAGGGGGCGGGGCCAGGACGCCGCGCTCTCAGCCTCAGAGCGCTTCGCTGCGAAGCAGCAGCAGCGCCAACACCGAGCCAACGCCCTCCAACCGCCAGCCGTCCGCCAGCGCCCTGGAGAACGTGACTCCGCCCTCCAGGAGCGCCGCCAAGCAGTCGCCTCAGGTATGGAGTCTCGTTTATCTGAGTAGCACATTTCAGCAAGGGGTTGATTTTAGGCAGTTCGACGCTCTACAGGAGCGCAGCAGATGTTACGGTCGGACAGCTGGCAGGTGGAGGTTCCGTCAGACCGTCAGTTCCCAAAACCATACAAAAAAATCCTCATAAAAGCGCATCAGTGCAGCCGTATCTCTCAAGACCGCGGGAGGGTTAACCCTGGAAATGTTCTGGTGACAGAAGGCCAACTTTGGAACTGCCTTTATGTGGCTCTGAAGGTTCAGGTCAAAGGTCATCACTACTGCCAGGTTTCAGCCTGATCTAGTTTCCAGCTGTAACAACTGAAGCTCCAGCGCAAAGACAATAACTTCAGTTAGTTTCTGTTCACCTGGATAAAGTAATGGCACAACATTACAGCTCTCTGATTGGCTGAGGGCCTGTGATGATGTCACTATCTGTATCCAGGTGGGAACGCCAGTGGAGGCGGCGGCCATGTCTCCGGTGGAGAGGACGGCGGCGTGGGTCCTCAACAACGGCCAGTATGAGGAGGAGGAGGGAGAGAGGAGCAGAGAGGGAGGCCGGAACACGGAGAAGGTAACTGGTCTGTTACTGGTCTGTTACTGGTCTGTTACTGGTCTGTTACTGGTCTGTTACTGGTCTCTGGTATCTAACTGGTCTGTTACTGGTCTCTAACTGGTCTGTTACTGGTCTCTAACTGGTCTGTTACTGGTCTCTTACTGGTCTGTTACTGGTCTCTTACTGGTCTCTAACTGGTCTCTTACTGGTCTCTTACTGGTCTGTTACTGGTCTCTTACTGGTCTCTAACTGGTCTCTTACTGGTCTGTTACTGGTCTGTTACTGGTCTCTAACTGGTCTGTTACTGGCCTCTAACTGGTCTGTTACTGGTCTTTAACTGGTCTGTTACTGGTCTCTTACTGGTCTGTTACTGGTCTCTAACTGGTCTCTTACTGGTCTGTTACTGGTCTGTTACTGGTCTCTAACTGGTCTGTTACTGGCCTCTAACTGGTCTGTTACTGGTCTCTAACTGGTCTCTTACTGGTCTGTTACTGGTCTGTTACTGGTCTGTTACTGGTCTCTGATCTCTAACTGGTCTCTAACTGGTCTGTTACTGGTCTCTGATCTCTAACTGGTCTCTAACTGGTCTGTTACTGGTCTCTGATCTCTAACTGGTCTCTAACTGGTCTGTTACTGGTCTCTGATCTCCAACTGGTCTGTTACTGGTCTCTGATCTCTAACTGGTCTGTTACTGGTCTGTTACTGGTCTCTGATCTCCAACTGGTCTCTAACTGGTCTGTTACTGGTCTCTGATCTCTAACTGGTCTCTAACTGGTCTGTTACTGGTCTCTGATCTCCAACTGGTCTGTTACTGGTCTCTGATCTCTAACTGGTCTGTTACTGGTCTGTTACTGGTCTCTGATCTCCAACTGGTCTGTTACTGGTCTCTGATCTCCAACTGGTCTGTTACTGGTCTGTTACTGGTCTCTGATCTCTAACTGGTCTGTTACTGGTCTCTGATCTCCAACTGGTCTGTTACTGGTCTGTTACTGGTCTCTGATCTCTAACTGGTCTGTTACTGGTCTCTGATCTCCAACTGGTCTGTTACTGGTCTGTTACTGGTCTCTGATCTCTAACTGGTCTGTTACTGGTCTGTTACTGGTCTGTGATCTCTAACTGGTCTGTTACTGGTCTGTTACTGGTCTCTGATCTCTAACTGGTCTGTTACTGGTCTGTTACTGGTCTCTGATCTCTAACTGGTCTGTTACTGGTCTCTGATCTCTAACTGGTCTGTTACTGGTCTCTGATCTCTAACTGGTCTGTTACTGGTCTCTGATCTCCAACTGGTCTGTTACTGGTCTCTAACTGGTCTGTTACTGGTCTGTTACTGGTCTGCAGTACGAGCTGGAGATCTCCCGGCTGAAGGAGCGTCTGCGCGTGTCGGGCCGCCGTCTGGAGGAGTACGAGCGGCGACTGCTGGCTCAGGAGCAGCAGATGCAGAAGCTCCTGCTGGAGTATAAGAACCGCCTGGAGGACAGCGAGGAGCGTCTGAGGAGGCAGCAGGAGGAGAAGGACGGCCAGATGAAGAGCATCATCTGCAGGTACAGCCTCACCTGAGCAGCACACCTGGATGAGAAGCAGTGCAGAGTCATGCTGGGTTGTTCCTGCAGGCTGATGGCGGTGGAGGAGGAGCTGAAGAGGGACCACGCAGAGATGCAGGCGGTGATCGAAGCCAAGCAGAAGATCATCGACGCTCAGGTACAGAAACACCATCATCATCATCACCACCAGGTGCTGAAGCCAGTCAGGTCATGAAGCAGCTGCTGCATCACATGACCAGCAGGTGGCGTTTAGGTTCCTTCTCACGTCTCTTCACTGATTTCAGGTCAGTAACGGAGGTGAAATAAACCAACCAGGCAAGTAACTGTAGCTCCGCCCCCTCCACCTCCACCACGCCGTTTCTGTTTGACTGGTTTTGATTTAACACGTTCACCACTGAACGCCAACACGCCTCCAGAGCGCAGCCAGCCAATCAGAGAGCTCAGACGAGCCTCGTGCTGGGATTTCATGCTCTGGGGCCGATGTCTGCCTGTAAGCAGGTTTTTCTCTGATTCATGAGTTCAGACACAGAGCAGGTCTCAGTCCTGAGGGCTGCAGGGGGCGCTGTTGCTGGTTTTCCTGCTGGGAATAGACCAGTAAACCTGAGCATCATTCAGGAGCAGCAGCTGCAGAACAAACTGACTTTGACCTGATGATTGAAATAATTAATGACATTTAAAATGTTTCTGGTTGATTCTCTCCCAACAGAACTTTGGTCCGGTTTTGGTCCATCAGACTCGGGTCTTTACTGGACCTGGTTATCGTTCTGATAGTTTCACTCATGGAAACAGTGATGCTGCGGGATTCAGGACAGGAGGGAATCACCATAGCAACCAGGAAGATGAACTCTGTTGGGTCGTCTCACTGCAGCTCTGCATAAACATGATGGTGTTAAAAGTTAAAGTTTTAACAAGTTAAAGTTAATCCCACATTAATTAACATATTTAATTATTTATAGCAAAGTGTCCTCAGTAAAATGCTCCTTTAGTTATTTATTTATTTCAAACAGGTTTAAAAACAGGAGAGCAGATGAAACATGTTCATTCATAACCAAAAACTATTTCATCTGTTTTCTCAGTTTATGCTGATTATCAAACATAAAATCTGCTCATAGTTCAGATGATTTTATTTTCAGCTTAGCCCTCCACATCAAACATTCCCTGAAGATGTTTTGGGACCAGATTATTCCAGATTATTCCAGATTATTCCAGATTATAAAACATCTTCATGTTTGACTGGCGCCTCTTTCCTGCAGTGCTGCTGGTGATCATGATGTAGATTTATTCATATAGATATGGCTGAATCAGTGGATGATGTCATTTCCTATTCTTGCTTTGGCCGTCACTGAAATTCTTCTTTATGCTTTATTACAAACATATTTAATGATGTTTCCATCAAACTGTGTCATCTGAACCCTGCAGTGTTTCAGTCTGGGCTCTTTGGTCCAGTGAACCCATCAGTGTGGTTCTGATCCGGTGTCTGATTATCCACAATCAGTGAAGTCGTGTTTCTGTGGTCTGCAGTGGGCAGCAGGTTCTCCGTGATGCAGGCGTGTTGGCGTGTTTGTCTTCAGTTTGGCTGCTGACCCCCACACCCCTGACCCCTGACCCCTGACCCACAGAGCTTCTCCTCCTCAGTGGAAGCGAGGAGGAGGAGGAGGAGGAGGAGGAGGAAACCTCAGAGCTGCAGCTTCAGCCTCATGTCATGTTTCAGCTTCTTGGCTGTTTTATTGGCTGCTGCCTTCAGGCTGCAGCTGTCGGGTCAGAACCACAGCACCGGTCCTCCAGTTATCGTTACTGAGGGTGTAAAAGGTTCACATTTAAAGTTTCATTTAAGCTTTACAACCTGTTAGGTTTGTTCCTCCGCTCAGATGGACTGTGTGGTTTTAACCCGATGGCATTTATTATCAACCCCTCACAAACCTTTATTTTGAAAGTCACAGTGTGAGTCTGACTTCTAGCCCCCCCCCCTTCCTGTCTCTGTCCAATCAGGAGAAGCGGATCGACTCCCTGGACGCGGCGAACTCTCGGCTGATGGCGGCGCTGACGCAGGTGAAGGAGCGATACAGCGCGCCCAGCGTCCGCAACGGCCTGTCGCCGAGCAACCCCACCAAGCTGTCCATCACTGAGAACGGAGAGTTCAAGAACAGCAGCTGCTGATTGGCCCTCGCAGAGTCAGAGGCGGAGCCTACGACTGACTCCGCCCACCTCTCTGTGACAGGCTGAGGACGTTTAAAGAGACAGAACCGATTTCTGGTGTAAATACTGAAGGCTGAGCTGATTGTTGTACAGAGAGAGTGAGAGAGAGTGTGTGTGTGTGTGTGTGTGTGTGTGTGTGTGTGTGTGTGTGGAGGTTTGTTTGCGGCGCCACAGAAGCACAGTGAGAAAGAAACAAACCAAAAACCGTCTGAACATTTTCTAACTTTTTATGGTTTTTATTTGAAGCTTCTAGTTTTGTTGTCAAGTTTGAAGCTTTAATTTTTTTCTTTTCCTCATTTAATTTTCTGACTGAATTTAGTTTTTTACCTGACAAGCTGTTGTGGGTTTTAATTTATTCCTCCTTGTTCTCGCCCCGTTGCTGATCTACTGAACAGACCTCTGAAGGACCGGGGTCAAAGGTCACACCTGTTTGCTGTCCCATGTTGAGAATAAAACTGAAAGCATCTCTGTGCTGTCGGAGTCCATCTTTGTTCAGGAGCAGCTTCTGTTTCTGCTCATGTCCAGCTGGTCTGGTCCGGTCCAGTTCGGTCCAGTCCGGTCCAGTCCGGTGTATTGTTTGATGTTTATTTTACCACCACTGTCCTCCTTCCTCCAAACAGGTTTTAACCAACAGTTTATGCAAGAGTCAGGATGATGAAGCTAAAGCATCAAGATGAAGCTAAAGTATCAGGATGATGAAGCTAAAGCGTCAGGATGATGAAGCTAAAGTATCAAGATGAAGCTAAAGCATCAGGATGAAGCTAAAGCATCAAGATGAAGCTAAAGCATCAGGATGAAGCTAAAGCATCAAGATGAAGCTAAAGCATCAGGATGAAGCTAAAGTATCAGGATGAAGCTAAAGCATCAGGATGAAGCTAAAGCATCAGGATGATGAAGCTAAAGCGTCAGGATGATGAAGCTAAAGTATCAGGATGAAGCTAAAGCATCAAGATGAAGCTAAAGCATCAAGATGAAGCTAAAGCATCAAGATGAAGCTAAAGCATCAGGATGAAGCTAAAGCATCAGGATGATGAAGCTAAAGCGTCAGGATGATGAAGCTAAAGCGTCAGGATGAAGCTAAAGCATCAAGATGAAGCTAAAGCATCAGGATGATGAAGCTAAAGCGTCAGGATGATGAAGCTAAAGCATCAAGATG
Source organism: Poecilia mexicana (assembly GCF_051168715.1). Taxonomy (NCBI): domain Eukaryota; kingdom Metazoa; phylum Chordata; class Actinopteri; order Cyprinodontiformes; family Poeciliidae; genus Poecilia; species Poecilia mexicana. The sequence goes on along the minus strand of NW_028263386.1, from coordinate 819,474 downwards.
AAGCTAAAGCATCAGGATGATGAAGCTAAAGCATCAGGATGATGAAGCTAAAGCGTCAGGATGATGAAGCTAAAGCATCAAGATGAAGCTAAAGCATCAGGATGAAGCTAAAGCATCAAGATGAAGCTAAAGCATCAGGATGAAGCTAAAGCATCAAGATGAAGCTAAAGCATCAAGATGAAGCTAAAGCATCAGGATGAAGCTAAAGCATCAGGATGATGAAGCTAAAGCATCAGGATGATGAAGCTAAAGCGTCAGGATGATGAAGCTAAAGCGTCAGGATGAAGCTAAAGCATCAAGATGAAGCTAAAGCATCAGGATGATGAAGCTAAAGCATCAGGATGATGAAGCTAAAGCGTCAGGATGATGAAGCTAAAGCATCAAGATGAAGCTAAAGCATCAGGATGAAGCTAAAGCATCAAGATGAAGCTAAAGCATCAGGATGAAGCTAAAGCATCAAGATGAAGCTAAAGCATCAAGATGAAGCTAAAGCATCAGGATGAAGCTAAAGCATCAAGATGAAGCTAAAGCATCAGGATGATGAAGCTAAAGCATCAGGATGATGAAGCTAAAGCATCAAGATGAAGCTAAAGCATCAAGATGAAGCTAAAGCATCAGGATGATGAAGCTAAAGCATCAAGATGAAGCTAAAGCATCAGGATGATGAAGCTAAAGCATCAAGATGAAGCTAAAGCATCAAGATGAAGCTAAAGCATCAGGATGATGAAGCTAAAGCATCAGGATGATGAAGCTAAAGCATCAGGATGATGAAGCTAAAGCATCAGGATGATGAAGCTAAAGCATCAGGATGATGAAGCTAAAGCATCAAGATGAAGCTAAAGCATCAGGATGAAGCTAAAGCATCAAGATGAAGCTAAAGCATCAGGATGATGAAGCTAAAGCATCAGGATGATGAAGCTAAAGCATCAGGATGAAGCTAAAGCATCAAGATGAAGCTAAAGCATCAGGATGATGAAGCTAAAGCATCAGGATGATGAAGCTAAAGCATCAGGATGATGAAGCTAAAGCATCAGGATGATGAAGCTAAAGCATCAGGATGATGAAGCTAAAGCATCAGGATGATGAAGCTAAAGCATCAAGATGAAGCTAAAGCATCAGGATGAAGCTAAAGCATCAAGATGAAGCTAAAGCATCAGGATGAAGCTAAAGCATCAGGATGAAGCTAACGCTAACTGCTCCACAGCATCAGAACCTGCTGCTGGCAGAGCTCCGTCGTTTTCCAGATAATGTCTCCTTTCTGTCTTGGGCTCATTAAAGTTTGTTCTCGTTATTTCTAATGTTTTGTCACATCAGCAGCTCTGAAGGCCTGAAAAACTGAAGAACTTTTATTTGACCAAGAAAAATTCTGGGAAAAATATAAGAAATCCAGAAATTCTTAGATTTTCACAAAGAGCTCCTTTTATTTTCAGGACATTTTGAAAATACAGTCACTGAATATTAATCTTTAGTTTCTGCTCTATTTTAATTATGAAGTTGTGGGATTCATATTCTTTCTGTAATAAAACTTTAAAGATAGATATTAAAACCTTTAAGATGAAAAATAAATCCAACAGTCAGTTCCACAGTTTTACATCTTTATTCATCCACCGTCCATCACATTATATTTACATTTATTTTTAAAAGTTCAGACAAAACCAACATGAACCAAAACTTACTGGGAGAAACAGACTGAATGTTTTGTTCCTGTTATTAGAAACATAATCAGTTTTAATTTGATCAACATGTTGAAACTTAATAATGAAACAAAGGAAACAATCAGAGACCATCAGCAGAACAAGGAAATAAACTGAGCAGAAAATAATTTGATTTATGATCAATCAGAAACAGAAAAACTGAACCGTGACCTGCTGAGGACGATTCCCAGGCCACCTTTACACCAGCAGAGTCGCGTGGATTACAAAGGTTCATCATTATAGGTCATCATCATCATCATCATCCTGACCAACAGGACAGAGGAGCAGAGTTTTTACCTCCATCGTTAAGGCCAGGACCAAAGTACGGGTAGAGTTTCTCCTTGAAGCAGCAGCCAGTAAAGGAGTAGATCAGAGCTGCAGCATCTACATCATAGAAGGAGACCAGACCCTGATCATAATCCACAAACACCCCGACCTTCTGAGGACCAGGATGGAGATGGAGACGGACTGGAGGTCCAGCTAGAGCTAAATACTCATTTCCATTTCAACCAAAATGTCCAGAAACCGTTCTTAGGACTCAGTGGGATGGTTCCCTTCCTGTCTACAGACTCTCTGGCCACTCCTAAATCCCAGTCAGTCTTTCCTTTAACCTGAACCTCAAAGTAAAATCTGCCTGAAGAGAAACTCTGTCGTCCTAAAACATTAGAAAACAGAGAAAATCTCTCTGGATTGTCTGGGAGATTCTTCCTCACATCTCCAAGTTCCACCTGTTTCCCATCATCAGACAGGATCAGGTTAGGATGAGCCGCATCAGGATCCAGAGTCACATCCACTGCAAACTGCTGGACCCTCTTCATCTCAGCCTCCATCATCTTCTTCTTCTTCTCATTGATCTTCTCCTCAATCTGAGCCACAGTTCTGACCACAGTCCCCTCATAGTATGGTGGATGAACTCTGACCTCTGTCCAGGTCTTGGTGGGTGGAGCAGCTTTCAGGGAGGAGCAGCTTTGGAGGAGGTGGAGGGGATCTTCATCCTGTGAGAGCTGCTTCAGCTCAGAGCTCCTCTTCTTCAGCTCAGAGATCTCCTGCTCCAGATCTCTGATGAAGTCTTCAGCCTGTTTCTCTGTAGCTTCCTGTTTGTCTTGGATCTCCTTGAGGAGCTCCTTCAGGCCTCTCTCAGCAGACTCCATCAGAGCTGTGAAGACCTGAACACCTTCTGCTTTCTCTCTGTCTGCAGCATCTCTACTGATCTTCACCGACTCTCTGATCTCCTGGATCTTCAGTCGTCTCTCCTGGATCATCTCCTGAACTTCAGCCTCCGTCTTCCTCAGCTCTGCCTTCTTTCCTTCAGATTCTTCTCTCAGAGGAACCAACTTGTGGTTCTTGTGGTCAAAAACAGAGCAGACCAAGCAGACGCATGTCTGGTCGGTCCTACAGAACAGCTCCAGAGGTTTATCGTGCTGCAGACACATCCTGTCCTCCAGGTTCTCCACCGGCTCCATCAGCTGATGTTTCTTCAGACGTGGAGCGGTCAGGTGAGGCTCCAGGTGAGTCTGGCAGTAGGAGGTCAGACACACCAGGCAGGACTTCAGGGCCTTCAGTTTGGGTCCAGTGCAGACGTCACAGGGAACTTCTCCTGGTTTGGCAGCTTGTTGCTCTGAGCTGCTGCTGGCTTCCTGCTGAGCTCCAAGTCTGAACTGATCAACCATCTCTTTGATGAAGGTGTTGACTCTCAGCTCAGGTTTAGGGGTGAAAGGCTCATTACACAGAGGACACTTGGACAGAGCATCTCCGTCCCAGTGCTGAGTGATGCAGGTCTTGCAGAAGTTGTGTCCACATGGTGTGGTGACTGGATCAGTGAACACGTCCAGACAGATGGAGCACAGAAACTGATCCTCAGACCGCAGGCTGCTGCCAGAAGACATGTCTGAACTCTGAGGACAGATCAGGTGGATTTCATCTGGACTCATCTGAGTCCAGGTGAAAAGGCTCAAACTTCCTGTTTGCTGTTTGTAGAAAGTCTGTAAAGCAGTTTTCTGCTGAACTCAGCAGGACCAGAAGAAAAACATGAACTTCGTTTGTCTTCAAAAGGAAACAGGGACGTTTCCTTCACAGCAATTCAGGAATCACTCTGACAAACTTTCACTTTCATTTCTGGAAGAATGACATTTTTATCTGTTGGCTCAGTGTTGCTCCTCCCTTTACCTTTAACACAGAAACAGATACAAACGTGGAATAAAACATGAAGAGTTTTTCATTGATTTTATCCCCATTTTATTTTATTTTCCTCCTCAAAAGAGTTCAGTGCAAAAGCAGGAATATCTCCACTGTCCAGTCAGACTCTGCTCCTCCTATCAGGTCTTCGTGATTCAGTAGAGCTGCTCCTCTGCTGCCACCTGCTGGACAGAAGCAGAACCTCTTCTGGAGGTTGGAAATCTTCCCCATCGTGACTTTGATCTCAGGTCTGGGCTGTGTTCACAAAGTATTTTTTTTATTCTGGTTTTAAGCCTGACTGGAGTCAGTTTAGCTCCAGACACTGCTGAGTGAACATGTGTGAGATTTAAATGGACAAGCCTCAAACTACTGTTCGTTTGTCTCCATACGACAGACATCAGGATGTCTGTCCTGATTCTAATGATGTACTTTGAACAGAGCTACAGTCTCTTACTGTAAAATAACATGTGAACAGTTTAATATGAGGTGGTTCTGGAGACTGGGTATTTTTGGTTTACACATTTTTTCTGGCCCTTCAGTGAATCTCTAACATCACGGTTAACATCCCAGGATGAAACGTCCTGATACCATGTTTATGTCAACAGTAGCAGCAGTGAAGACTGAAATCCACCTGAAAGAAACATTTCAATCTGAAATATTTTCTGCTAAGAATGATAAAGAAATGCATAAAATGTATGGATATTGACAACTACTTAAACATCTATATCTGTAATGACTCAAGCAGTGACTGGAGGACCATTGGTTTTAGAGAGGATGAGTGTTCAGTATGTATTAGTATTGTTCATTTTGACTGATATGATATTTAAGCAAATTATAATTTCCCAAAACAGCACAGAACCACAAAGCACCTGTGTGTGTTTTATTTATTGAGTCATTTTTTTTACACTAAATAGTAAACGGTACCTGATACTCGGGCCCCCGCCGGCCCCCCGGCTCTCCGCCCCTGCTCCGCCCCCGCTCCACGGGCCCTCTGCAGGTCACACAGGAACATTATGGCGCCTGGAGGAGAGTTAGCTTCGGGACCAGTCGTAGTATAAAATACCGGTTTTGTCCCGGGAGAATGAACCTCTGCGCCCAGTACCTGCGGTGAGTTGGACTCCGTGTCCTGCCCCGGGGGTTCCGGAGGTTCCGGAGGTTCTGGAGGCCCGGGAAGGAGCAGGTTTCTCCCCGCTGCTGGATTGTTTTGCTCGGCTGGTAGCCTGGAGCTAGCTTAGCTAGCATTATGAGTTGATAGCTTCATATATTTGTGATCAGAGGCAGCAGCAGCTTTTATTCTCAGTCATTGATGTTGGATATTGAGTTAATCTGTGTTTAGAGGCAGACAAGCTTATTAATTTGTATTTTAATAGATTTTATAAACAGTTTGTTTGTCGTTAGCCTGTTAGCTTCTCTCCGCGGCTGTCAGGTTAGCATCGATACTGCTACATTTAGGGGATAATTACTGGGCTGGAGCCTCTTCCAGGTGTGATTCCAGGTGAAACCCGTCGTGTCAGACTCTCTGTCTGCTCATAGTCAGAGTTAATAACAGCTGAGAGGACAAGTTTCATCTTTAGGAAGCCTCACTGTGTGGTAGATTAGGGTTTGGACCCGGGAAGTAGCCGGAGCCCCTTGGCTTCATGTTGACATGTGATCTGAGCTGTTAAATGTTTTAGTGATGAGGAAGAGGAGCAGGTGTGATGAAGAGGTGAATGCCGGGGTCCTGCTGTGTGTCTCTAACCTCCTTCTCCTCTCTGTTTACACCCGAGCAGCCAGGCTGAGGCCCTGAAGGCTGACATGACAGGTAGGTCTGCTCCGTCACACTCACACCTGTCCGGGCTCCGTCTACTTCCTGCTGGGCTTCGTTTGGTTCCAGATGTTTTGGTCCAGCAGGTTAAAGCAGCTTCATGGAGCCTGGAGTCTGTGACCATAACAACCATGAGATGCAGTGAAACTTTTCATTCCTGACCTGATTAACAGGAGCAGCTTATTGTGAAGACATGAGGAAATGAAAACGAAAACAAAAAGAATCAGAATAAAACGGATCAGATGAACCCAACAGGCTTTTCTCTGACCTCTGACCTCTGACCTGCTGGTACCGGTTCAACATGTCAGCTTCTTGGCCTGATTCTGATGTTTCCTCCTTGTTTTATACTTTATATAGAATAAAACTGATTAAAAAGAGGAATAAATACTCTTTGATCTGGTTTTCACTGAGAAAAGTTTTAATTGAAGTATTTCTGGATAAATGTTTTTGTTTCTCAGAGGTTTTTTTACCTGGTTCTGGTCTCTGATTGGTTAATCTCATTTCACTCAGTCCGTTCTGCTGGTGACCCTCAGGTGTCCAGTCTGACCTGTTAGGGGGCTGCCAGAGGCAGGTTATAAACATGTAATAAATATGTTATGAACATGTTTATTACATGTTTTGTAGAGACATTTATCTTCTTTTTTCACTTTTCTGAAGATTCCTGTAGTTGAAGTTCTGCAGACAGACGACCTGCTTTTCCTCTGATGACCTTTGACCTGACCAGTTAGTTCAGCTCCACAGAACCCTCCAGCCCAGTCGGACCAGGTTCTGATTGGTTCTTTTGATGGATTATGACTCAGTAATCTGCAGTAAGATCAGCGTCTTGATTATTGGTGGACATTTTTCTGCCAGATCTCCTTTTTATTACAGATTATTATATTATTATGATGATGATGATGATGATGGTGATGACTGAGGCGTCCTGCTGAGTGAAGCTGTTTGCTCTGAGCTGAAGGTCCGACTCGGGTCAGAACTTTACTGGACCTTTAGGTCCGGATGGGTTCTGTCAAACCCAGTTTTGTTGATCTCATGAAAAGCCGATGGACTTCCTGTTTACATCACAGTCACATGATCTCTGACAACCAATGAAACGACTTGTTGCAGTTTTGAAGCTTCAGAGGAAAATATTTCAGTTTATTTAGATCAAATTTCAGCTTTTAATATTTGTTTTAAGTTTTCAGGACTTTATTAAAAATAATTTAGGTTTCAATAAAAACGTAAGTTTATAAATGTGCAGAAAACTTTAAATGTTGATTTAAGTGAATTGGAGGAAAAGTTCAAAGGAAGCTAAAAAACTGACCGGCTGGAGTTGATCTTCATCACCAACTGATCATAACGTCATCAGAAACGGTTCTGGTCCGATTTGACTTCAGCCCCCTCCTCCTCCTCCTCTTCCTCTCTGGGTGTCCAGACTCCAAGCTGGGGGCAGCAGAGGTGTGGACGTCCCGCCAGGCGCTGCAGGACCTCTACCAGAAGATGCTGGTGACGGACCTGGAGTACGCTCTGGACAAGAAGGTGGAGCAGGACCTGTAAGCTGCTGCGCGCACACACACACACACACACACACACACACACACACACACTTGATCTGTCACAATAAATAAATCTGCAGCTTCCATACCTGAGGTCACCTGGTGAGGAGGCGGGGCTTAGCGCTCCATACTGACGAGAAAACTGAGAAAGTCCAACAAGTTTTTAATAAAATAAATAACTTAGTTTAGGATTCAGGACCTGGTTTGCTGTTGCTGCAGGTGGAACCACGCCTTTAAGAACCAGATCACCACACTGCAGAGCCAGGCCAAGAACCGGGCCAACCCGAACCGCAGCGAGGTCCAGGCCAACCTGTCGCTGTTCCTGGAGGCCGCCAGCGGCTTCTACACCCAGGTACGACCCGGTTCCGGTTCTGGTTCCGGTGCCGAGTGGCCGCGTCTGACCGGCTGCTGCTGTGTTGCAGCTGCTGCAGGAGCTCTGCACCGTCTTCAACGTGGACCTGCCGTGCCGGGTCCGATCGTCTCAGCTCGGCATCATCAGCAACCGGCAGGGCGGCGGCGGCGCCATCGTCACGCCGCAGCCCAGCTCCTGCTCCTACATCTGCCAGCACTGCCTGGTCCACCTGGGAGACATCGGTCAGCAGAACCTCGGCCCGCCACTCGCCGGCCGGTCCTGATCCGCTCTGACCCGGTCCCTGTTTGTCTTTCAGCTCGATACCGGAACCAGACCAGCCAGGCAGAGTCGTACTACCGACACGCGGCCCAGCTGGTTCCGTCCAACGGTGAGTCGCACTGGGTCCACCCAGACCCACTCGGTTCTGATGGTCCTGCTGGGTCTGCCGGTCCTGATGGGTCCGGTCCTGCTGGTCTTATGGTACCGTTGAGGTGTTCTCTGAACCAGTTTTTGACCCGTTCAGGGTGAACCCGGCCTTTGGTTCCGGTTCTCCTGTGACCCTGATCCGGGTCCAGTGAGTGCAGGAATGTTGGGTTGCTGGTTGGAAACCCAACTGGCCTCCAGACGTTGAGCAAAGCTGGTTGTCCTCCTCACGTTTCCATGGCGATGGAGGTCTGTGGGCCACATCAGGTCCGCCATAACTATTCCTGTGGTCCTCAGAGAGCCAGAGTTAGAGCTTCAAGATGGCGGATGTGTTCAGTGAGAATAAGATGTTAAATGTTTGATTTTAAGAGGAACTCATCAAATGCAGAGAAAACTACAATAATCGATCAGTTTAATTGGTACATTTATCAGTAATCTGCCATCCGGCCCTCTGAGGCAGTCAGACATCCTGCAGATAGAAGCAGGCGCTCATCAAACAGCCATATTGGTAGTCTGACTGACGATCGGCAGCCATGTTTGTAGTCTCTGACTGACGTTCAGCAGCCATGTTTGTAGTCTGACTGACGTTCGGCAGCCATGTTTGTAGTCTCTGACTGACGTTCGGCAGCCATGTTTGTAGTCTCTGACTGACGTTCGGCAGCCATGTTTGTAGTCTGACTGACGTTCGGCAGCCATGTTTGTAGTCTGACTGACGTTCGGCAGCCATGTTTGTAGTCTCTGGCCCTGAGTGCTGTGCTCGGTCTGCAGGTCAGCCCTACAACCAGCTGGCCATCCTGGCCTCCTCCAAAGGTGATCACCTCACCACCATCTTCTACTACTGCCGCAGCATCGCTGTCAAGTTCCCCTTCCCTGCTGCCTCCACCAACCTGCAGAAGGCCCTGTCCAAGGCCCTGGAGAGGTACCGGCCCCAACCCGGCTCTGACGCCGCGCATCAATACCGTGTAACCGCTCCTCTGTGTCTCTGCAGCCGCGACGACGTGAAAACCAAGTGGAGCGTTTCTGATTTCATCAAAGCCTTCATCCGGTTCCACGGACACGTCTACCTGAGCAAGAGCCTGGACAAGCTGGACGCTCTGCGGGAGAAACTGGAGGAGCAGTTCCAGGTAGCACACCTGGACTGGGCCAGCCGGGTCTGGCCCAGCCTGGGACAGCCGGGTCTGGCCCAGCCTGGGACAGCCGGGTCTGGCCCAGCCTGGGACAGCCGGACCCGGCCGGACCCGGGACAGCCGGGCTTTGGCCAGCTTAGGCCATCTGGGTCTGGGCCAGCTTAGGTCAGCCGGGCCTGGACCTGGGCCAGCCACCTGTTCCTGGGCCAGCCGGGCCCAGACCTAGGACAGCCGGGTCTGGGCCAGTTTGGGACAGCCGGGTCTGGACCTTGGACAGCTGGGTGTGGGCCAGCTCTGCCCAGCCGGGCCCAGGGCCTAGGCCATCCGGGCCTGGGCCATTCGGGCCTGGCCCAGCTTGGGACAGCTGGGCCCTGGGCCAGCCGGGTCTGGACCTTGGACAGCCGGGTATGGGCCAATTTAGGACAGCCGAGCCTGTGCCAGCCAGGTCCGGACCCGGCCGGACCCAGGACAGCCGGGCTTTGGCCAGCTTAGGTCAGCCGGGCCTGGGCCAGCTTTGGCCATCCGGGCCTGGGCCAGCTTTGGCCATCCGGGCCTGGGCCAGCTTTGGCCATACGGGCCTGGGCCAGCTTTGGCCATACGGGTCTGGGCCAGCTTTGGCCATACGGGTCTGGGCCAGCTTTGGCCATACGGGTCTGGGCCAGCTTAGGTCAGCCGGGCCTGGGCCAGCTTTGGCCATCCGGGCCTGGGCCAGCTTTGGCCATACGGGTCTGGGCCAGCTTAGGTCAGCTGGGCCTGGACCTGGGCCAGCCGGGCCTGACCAGCGTCTCTCTGTGTGTGCAGAGGCTGATCCTGCAGAAAGCCTTCAGCTCCCAGCAGCTGGTCCACATCACCGTCATCAACCTGTTTGAGCTGCATCACCTCAGAGACCTGACGGCCGACGGCGGAGAGCCGAGCGGCGCCGAGCAGCAGGTCAGCTGGTTCCAGCTGCTCGGACTCTTCAGTAAGGACCACCAACCCTCCTGTCTCCTCGGTGTCCCTCCCGTCTCCTCGGTGTCCATCCTCTGTGTCCCTCCCGTCTCCTCGGTGTCTCTCCCGTCTCCTCGGTGTCTCTCCCGTCTCCTCGGTGTCCCTCTTGTCTCCTGAGTGTCCCTCTTGTCTCCTGAGTGTCCCTCTTGTCTCCTGAGTGTCCCTCTTGTCTCCTGAGTGTCCCTCTTGTCTCCTCGGTGTCCCTCTTGTCTCCTCGGTGTCTCTCATGTCTCCTCGGTGTCTCTCTTGTCTCCTCGGTGTCTCTCTTGTCTCCTCGGTGTCTCTCTTGTCTCCTCGGTGTCTCTCATGTCTCCTCGGTGTCCCTCCCGTCTCCTCGGTGTCCCTCCCGTCTCCTCGGTGTCCCTCCCGTCTCCTCGGTGTCCCTCCCGTCTCCTCGGTGTCCCTCCCGTCTCCTCGGTGTCTCTCATGTCTCCTCGGTGTCCCTCATGTCTCCTGAGTGTCCCTCATGTCTCCTGAGTGTCCCTCATGTCTCCTCAGTGTCCTTCCTGGGCGTGATGTGTGGCCGGATTCTGCTCAGTAAGACGCGGGGGGAGGACATCATGGGGGAGTGTCCTCTGCCGGCCATCAAGCTGTCTCTGGATTGGCTGAAGCTGAGGACCAGCATCTTCCAGGAAGCTGCCGTGGAGAACAGGAAGTAGTGAGTCCAGCTTCCTGTTGCTGACGCGGCGTCTGAACCGCTGAGACCAGAACGTGTCCTTTGTGTCCCCGCAGCGTCTGGCCGTGGCTGGTGTCCATCCTCAACAGCTTCCAGCCCAGGGAGGAAGACCTCTCCTCTTCCTCAGGTGCGGCGCGGATGAAACGAGCGGTAAAAGTTCTGAGGCGGGTCGGTGGTGGCTCAGGTGCGTTTGTTTCGCCCACAGCGCTGCCGCTGCCGGAGGAGTTTGAGCTGCAGGGCTTCCTGGCGCTGCGGCCGGCTCTGCGCTGCCTGGACTTCACCAAAGGCCACCAGGGCATCCTGGTGGACCGGGACGGCCTGCCGGTCCACGCCCGCCACCAGCGGCTCGTCGCTCTGGGGAAGTGGGTCGCCGACAGCCAGCCGGGGTGAGACTCGCCGCTCCGCCTCTCAGTGCGTCTGAGACCCGGTCGGGTCCGAACCGAACCCGTGTCCCGTCTCGGCAGGCTGATCCGGTGCCAGGTGAACGAGGACGGCCTGCTCCTCTTCCTCACCGACATCCCGGAGGAGGCCATCGAGGAGCCGCAGGAGAAGGAGGCCCCGGTGCTGCAGGAGTCGTCCAACGGCGAGCAGACGCAGAACGACGGCGGGAACTCGGGCCTGAAGTCGGTGCTGTCCGCCGGGAGGACCCAGAGCTCCTGGTCCGACGGCAACGAGCGGCCCGTCGTCACCTTCAAGGAGAACATCAAGCCCAGGGAGCAGAGCCGGGAACCGGGCCGGAACCAGCCGCTGAAAGAGCTCAGCAAGGAGCGCCGCGACTTCCCCAAGGGCAACGGCACGGCCGCCGCCAAGATGGAGCCGAAGAGGGACGGGAAGAGGAAGAGCGAGGTGAAGAAGGCCGCGCACGAGAAAGCAGCCGACGCCGGGAAGCAGGTCGGCCCGTAACTGACCCGGTTCTGCCGTTCGGCCCGGGTCCTGGTCCACTGAGTAACCGCTGTTCCCCCTCAGGTGAAGGCTCAGACGGAGCTGAGAAAGACTCCGGTGTCAGAGGTCAAGAAGACTCCGGTCACGCAGAGCCAGACGGCCGGGTCGTCCCAGTTCATCCCCATCCATCACCCCGGAGCCTTCCCACCGCTGCCCAGCAGGCCCAGTAAGGCTCACCCTGAAACCAGTTAATATGTACAGCATGGCACGAAATCACACAAGAACAAGGAATGAAACACACACATTCCTGTTAACATGAGTAGGAAGAAACTTATGAACTCCAGCCTCATAAACTGGACCCTCATTATTAAACATAAAAAATAAAACATTTTCCATTTTATCTGGTCTTCATGTCTAAATATATTCCTCCACATCCACTCATATGATTAACCTCAACTCACACATCAGTGCTAACTCTCTCATATTTCTATATCTTATGAGAATAACCTCCTTATGTTTCCTTTTAAATTACATGTTGACTCTGTTTTAACTCCTCATTTAACTTGGTCCAGAGTTTTACACCATGAATTGAAAAACGACAGCAATACGACGTTACCATGGCAACAGAGCTGGGAGATGCCCCACTTCCTGTCTGAGACACGAGGAACAGCCGGCTGACCTCTAGGCTGACCTCTAGGCTGACCTCTAGTCTGACCTCTAGTCTGACCTCTAGTCTGACCTCTAGTCTGACCTCTAGGCTGACCTCTAATCAGACTAGAGGTCTGATTAAAGGTCAGCCTAGAGGTCAGACCTTTAATCTGACCTCTAGTCTGACCTCTAGGCTCTCTCTCCCAGAGAGCCGTTATTCTGCTACTCTTAGCTCTCATCCAGCCGTTCAGGGTTTGAACTGGGCCCGTGGTTCTGAAGGTGGCCCGGTTCAGCTGCCAAACAGAACCGCTCACTGTGATGAGGATTAGAATCAGAACCGGGTCACAGAGATCCTGAAGTCTCTGTTCAGGCTGGTGAAAGGATGTTTTATACGCTGCCAGTCTTTTACTGTGAAAGGAAAGCAGATTTAACTTCCTGTCTGTTCCTCCGTAGGTTTCCCGCCCTCGGCCTACGTGATCCCGCCCCCGGTGGCGTTCCCAGGAATCCAGGTGAATCCGGGCTTCACCTTCCCTGCCGGCGTGTCCGTCCCCGCTTCCTTCCTGCAGTCGGCCGTCCACCAGCAGGCGGGCGGCCAGGCCGGGAAGCAGTCCCACATTCCCTACAGCCAGCAGAGGCCGTCGGGGCCGGGGGCCTCGGGCCAGGGGCCGGGGCCCCTGAGCCAGGGCCCCTCGGCCCAGCAGCAGCAGCAGCCGTCCCCCCAGCAGGCCCTGCAGCAGTCGGTGCAGCTGCAGGTCCAGGCCCTCAGCCAGCAGCAGCAGTCCCCCACCAAGCCGGGGCAGCAGGGCGGGATGGGCAAGAGCCCGCCGCACCACCCAGGGCTGCAGCAGGTAGGGGCAGCTGACCCTGACCCGATTCATTGCTGGGTTAGGTGACTCATTGAACCGATTTGAACTCCTTGTTTAAATCGGTTGACTTGGAACTCGTTTGAAGACGTAGTGAGATTTCTGGGCCGACTGGCCACGCCTTCAGAAACCCGCTCTGAGGTTTGCAGGACTGCTGACATCACCACCAGTGATGCATATTTTTAATTTATCCTTGCTTTAATTAAGCTGTAAATTTATTAAAGCAAATTCACTCATCATTCATAAATTCACAATTTTCACCAGTCAGCACAACTTTTCTGCAAGTCTGACCAACATCGTGTTTCCACTGTGACCGTGTTCTCCGGGCCGCCCAGAGGAATTTTATCAACTTGTATAAAAATGCAGTATACTTGATGGGAAAAAGTTTCTTTGATTTAGGGAGGAGACGGTGAGTTTTTGGGATTCGGCTAAACTTACCCCAAACTCAGGGTCAGCTGTGCCAGGAGAGGCTATTATTATGCATGATTTATATTTGAAAATATTTCAACACAAGTTATCGATCACACGAACTTATGCCTTGATGTAGTGATCCTAAACATGAACAGTATCTGGTCTGACCCCTGGCTGACCTGTGAATGACCCATTTGGTGTGACCAGGACGGTTCCTATCATACAAAGGAAAGTTATCGCGCTTTATAAACTTGCAGTGCAAAGCTGGAGTGCCACTTGTGCTCCGTTTATCTGCATGCTTCTCCGCTCCACCCGCCGCGCGCTTCACTGCTGACTGTGCAGCTCCAGGACGATGTAACCGTCTCAGTGATGTTGTTTTCAGGCAGGTTAACTCTGAGCGTTTCCTCTCTGAACAGTTCATGCAGGTCCAGGACCAGCCGGCCGCCATGTGGAGCCAGTCCCAGGCGGCGCTGCAGAAGCTTTCCCCCCTGCAGATGTCCATGAAGCAGCAGCAGCAGCAGTTCTTCATGGGGGCCCCGGACTCCCTGAAGCTGTACGAACAGCAGCTGCCGGGCCCCCAGCCTCACATCTCCAACATGGACAAGAAGATGAAGTTCCCTGACGTGAAGATGCAGGACTTCTACTGGGAGCCGTCGTACCGCATGGACCGGATGGGGGAGGGGCTGGCCCTGATGGCGGAGCGCATGAAAAGGGCCCCGCCTGCTGGGATGTGTGTGGAGCCGGAGGGCCCCACGGGGCCCCGTGGTCCTGCATTCGAGGTCAGCTGAGAGAAGACCCTGCTGTCTTTCTGGGGTCTCTCTCTCTCTCTCTCTCTCTCTCTCTCTATCTCTCTCTCTCTCCGTCTCCCTCTCTCTATCTCTCTCTCTCTCTCTCTCCCCGTCTCCCTCTCTCTATCTCTCTCTCTCTCTCTCTCCCCGTCTCCCTCTCTCTATCTCTCTCTCTCTCTCTCTCCCCGTCTCCCTCTCTCTATCTCTCTCTCCCTCTCCCTCTCTCTCTCTCTCCCTCTCCCCGTCTCCCTCTCTCCGTCTCTCTCTCTCTCTCTCTCTCTCTCCCCGTCTCCCTCTCTCCGTCTCTCTCTCTCTCTCTCTCTCTCTGTGCTGCAGCTTCTCCTCCTATCAGAATGTGTTAGCCGCCTGCTGGCCAGTTGAGGAACTGCACACTGACAGAGTCTCTTGCAGCTCAGATAAAACCTGCTGTAGCTTTCAGTGAAACTCTCCCTTCCTTCCACTGTTCTTACTGGCTTGCTCTCTTTCTGTTCTCCCCTCTTCCTCCTCCTGCTCTTCCTCTCCCGGCTCCCTCTCTCACCAGGACAAGAGCTCGCCCTTCCTCCCTCCTGACCTGTTAAAAACTCTAGCAGACCTGGAGGAGGACGAGGAGCTGATCTTTGCTAAGCCTCCTGATTTCTTCCAGGCCCTGGCCGGCCCTCTTAGCTCTGCTCCTGGACCAAATATCTTTGTATGTAGCCATGTCTTCCTCTTCCTCTTCCTCTTCCTCATCCATCTGCTCGGCATGCTGCCCTCCTCATCCCCCCCAGGCTGTTTCTCTGTAGATCTAGAAACTGAAAGTTATTTTCTCCTTCATTTCCTCGGTCTTCCTAACATCCAGACTCAGTTAGATGAGATCAGCTGGTGTTAAGCAGATGAACGTGTCACTTCCTGTTTGCTGGTTTTCAGTCTGCCCTCCGTCTCTGCAGCTGCCCAACCAGAGCAGGATGGAGAGCAGCCAGGAGGCCGTCAGCCAGTCGTCCTCTCTGCTGCCCATCGCCGGCTTCCCCATGCAGGTCAGGACCTCCGTCTGAACCAGCAGCTCTTCTCTTGCTTCAGCCCATCAAACAAACTTTGAATAAAACCAGACCAGCTCCAGGTCGTGATCTGACTCTGTGTTTGGGTCACTTCACTCCAAATGAAACCGTTCCAACATGTTGTCCAGCAGCAGGGCGATTCCTCCTATGTGGGTTTTCAGCAGGTCGTCCTTCCAGAAAACTTTCCCAGCAGATTGTGTTGGAATGTCGCGTTTCTCTGGTGTTGAACCTGATGTGCTGTTTTGCAGATGCGCAGCAGCAGGTGTAAAGTTTCTCTTCCTAAATGGAAGAACTTATTGAATCAATAAATGAAACATTTTCTGTCTGATTTCTGACCTGTGGAAACTAGAAATGACTCGAACTGAAGCGTCTAACAACATGAAGAAACATCTGAGAAGGCAGCGACTCAAACCATGTGAAGGAACAGATCAGAAAGCAAATATTCTGAACCGGTTCAGAATATTTCTGGAACATTAAACCAACTCTGCTCATGTTTGGTGTTTCTGCAGGATTTCGCCCAGAACAGCATCTTCAGTCAGGCGTACGGTAAAAACCTGCCGCCCAGCTCCAAAGCCGACGCTCCCATGATGCAACAGGAGCCGTCCCTGTACTCCCTGTTCGAGGGAAACCCCTGGTCGCCCTCCCTGCCTGCCAGCTCAGGTACGGCCCGGCCGCCCAGGTGAGCTCTACCTGTGCTGCGGCGCCGTTAACCATGCTGCTCTCTGATTGGCAGACCACTCCACCCCGGCCAGCCAATCCCCTCACTCCTCCAACCCCAGCAGCCTGCCCTCCTCCCCCCCGACCCACAACCACGGAGCCGCTTCCTTCTCCAACTTCGGGCCCATCGGCACTCCGGACAGCCGGGACCGGCGGGTCGTGGACCGATGGAAAGCCGAGAAACCGGGTGAGTTTCAGGGTCGGAACGTCGATCCGAAACCGATTCCTGGAAGCAAACGATGGATTAAATATTTAATGACTGGAATATCAGTTAAAGTGACAACATGGCTGCATGTCAGGAAAACGTCCTGCAGCTAAAGAAACACGACGAGCTTCACTGAACCGAACTCGGTTCGTTTACACGGACAGTGGAGAAAATGGTGAACATAATAACCTCATCGACACGGACAGTTTGGAGTTTATTGTTATGATGGTTAAATTCCTATGATGATCAATTTATCCTGATAAACGGGATAAATGGCCACCAGTCTGACCTGGTCCCGCCTTCCAGGGTCGGGGGTCAACATGAGGCTCCCGTCCTCCTGCTGGCCCGCGGTCAGGTCAGACTGGTTCATCCTCTGACTTCATTTCCTGTCCAGACTCGTTTTGACTTTGAGCTGCGGTGCTGCAGTGACCCCCAGTGGCGGTCTGAGGCTCTACAGTGTGAACCTGTTGAAAACTCCTTTAGTTTTCTACATTTACTCAGCAGGGATCTGATCAGTGAATGAAACGGTTCAGCTTCTGTTTCCAGTTTTACTCTTTCCTAAAGCGTCTCTGTTTGTACAGGTTTGTCATCATGACGTAATAAACGCGTTCCTTTGGATCAAAGTGGTGCTTTTGGCCCTTACTGTCCTCTGTGAT
>NW_028263386.1:712500-800000 GCF_051168715.1 Poecilia mexicana | reverse complement strand
ACTGTGGGGGCTGAACGAGGGTTCAGACACCTGGCAGCGGCGCAGTGGGCGGGGCTAAGGGCGGCCCAGTAGTGTTACTGTTAGCTTACAGAGATTACAGATATTAACTGAAAAAGAAAAAACTGTATTTTGTGATTTGTTTGTAGCAGGTTTAGCTTCTCACCCTCGAGGTGAACGGCTTCATCCGTTAGCTTCCTGCTTGAATACTTCCGGGCTTTCCTGCCTCTACTTCCTGGAACGCTTCACCTGATGAAGAAAAAACTCCAGATGTGACCTGCTTGCTTACTGAACCTGATCTGCTCCTTTACTTTCTGTTCCTGTTCTGCCTCGTTTTAGTAGCAGCTGCTGTGAGACTGTCGGTCCACCGGTCCGTCAGGCCATCGGTCCACCGGACCTTCAGGCCATCGGTCCACCGGTCCGTCAGGCCATCGGTCCGTCGGTCCACCGGTCCGTCAGGCCATCGGTCCACCGGTCCGTCAGGCCATCGGTCCACCGGTCCGTCAGGCCATCGGTCCGTCAGGCCATCGGTCCACCGGTCCGTCAGGCCATCGGTCCGTCAGGCCATCGGTCCACCGGTCCGTCAGGCCATCGGTCCACCGGTCCGTCAGGCCATCGGTCCACCGGTCCGTCAGGCCATCGGTCCACCGGTCTGTCAGGTCTCCCTGACGACCAAAAACTCAAAAGCTTCAGTCAGGCTCCTTTAGAAAAAAGGAGGTAATTAATTGCATGATGTGAACAAAACGGTTTGAAAAGCTTCCCTGATCAGATCCTGTTGGGTTTCATTAGAAAGGCTGAAAGTTTCCTAAAACCAGGAAATTCATGTTTCAACTAGAAACTACATTTGGGACCAGAAAGGTCCAGAAGCCTAAAATATCAACGGTTTTTGATCCATGTCTTAATATTTCCAGCCTGAAACTTTTCAGTCTGGGAGGTAAACAGTGACATCTGGTGGACAGAGACGAACTCTGCAGCTCGCTGGGATTTCAGTGTGATTTTAAGGCAGCCGGTCAGGATGCTGCTGGTTCTCCTCTGGTTCTGGTTCTGGATCCTTGGGAAGCTCTGAGACCAGCAGGATGAAAACTAAAACGTTCAGACGTCTGCAGCTGTTATGGTTTAAACATCTCTTTATTTAACTGTTACAGTCTTGTAAATATTCAGTTATGGAAAAATGAGGTGCAGTTTCTGTCACGTGACTTTTTGTTTTAAAATACATAAAAAATGATCAGACGGTTCTGAAAGCCCAGCGGATTATTAATTATTGATCTGCTGATCTGCTGACTCTTTATGAAGTGATTCTTTCTGAAGGTTTAAGATGAGAACAGTTCCAGGAACCATCAGGAATAATGTTTGATCGGTTCTTTTTCTGCTCGCTTCGTTTTAAAGTGGAGCTAAAATCAGCTGGACTTTGGGTTTTAACCTGAAGTTCTGCAGTTCAAGGCCCGGTTCTGGTGTCTCCCATCTGGACCCGGTTGGACCCGGTTCAGACCAGCGTTCAGCTGCTCTCTTGGAAACAAACCGATTATTTTCCCTCGGATGTTTTCTTCAGACTTTGTGTGATCGTGCTTTTCCTGTCGCTTCACCTGAAGACGAGCCGCCTGAGCGGACCCGAGGCCGTCAGAGGAATGGGTCGGGAGCCGGTTCTGGTCCCGGTTTATTCTGCAGGTTCTGGGTCCTGGTGGGTTGGAACACCAGCCTGGTGTTCTGGTTCAGGTCTGACCTTTGACTTCTTGTGTTTGTCTCTGTAGACTTTCAGATTTAAATAAATGTGGACTGTGTTCTCTTTGTGCCTCTTTATTTAAACAAGTTTAACTTTTCTCATAAATTCAGAATTTATCAAAAACAACAAACTGATGCAAAATGCAACATGAACATGTGACTGCAGTGACCAGGGCCCCAAACTGGGCCCTGGAGGCCCCATGGTTCAGTCCCTCCTGGATCCTAGCAGGAACTCTGAGGTTGGCATCGCGCCTCATGAAGATCCTCCATAAGTTCACATCGATTTTT
Organism: Poecilia mexicana; assembly: GCF_051168715.1. Taxonomy (NCBI): domain Eukaryota; kingdom Metazoa; phylum Chordata; class Actinopteri; order Cyprinodontiformes; family Poeciliidae; genus Poecilia; species Poecilia mexicana. The sequence goes on along the minus strand of NW_028263386.1, from coordinate 797,996 downwards.
GAATCAATTCATCACATGACTTGGATGCTGTTGAAGAGAAAACTTACATTTTAAATATAGAATTAGCTGAAAAATATAAAAAGGTTCAGATGGGATAAAATGAGTTTCCTCATCTGGTCCAGTAGAATAGTTTCAGTTTTGTCAATGGGTCACATGACCCGGAAGCTATTGAAGGAAAATAAACAGTTTTCTTCTTTTCATAATGAAATTATTTAAAATATTTCTAATGACTTTAAATTCAATAGAGTGTGCCTCATGGATCAGAAGGAAGGACGAATATTAGCTTCTCGGTGTTTGGTTCGGAAATCTGCTGACGGTCCCGAACCTCCGAGGTTCCGAGGGACGGCTGGCCGAGACCAGCGTTCATGAACCGGATCAACCTTCAGCTTAGCGCCGTTTAATCCAACATGAAACTAACATTTGATCAAATTAAAAACCAGTAGACAGTTCTAGTGTTTTATCCCGGAACCAAAGCAGCGACGTCACATTTAGTTCAGCAAATAAAACTTTAGTTAGAAAGAAGAAGCTCAGTGAGGCTTTGTCGCATTTTGGGTTAAATACACTTGTTCTGTATCGAGTTAAGAAACCAGAGGTGGGAGAGTAACTAAATAAAAAAATTAACTAAAACAGAGAACTTGCCGTGTGAGCTTAGCTTGTCTAGAACCGGATGTCATCACCGGACCGAACCTTTGGAACCCAAAGGGGATTTTCAGGTCTTCACTGTTTTAATGAAGCGCCTTCCTTTACCGCCATGACGCTGACGTGGTCTGACTCCGCCCCTTCCTGTTTGCTGTTCTTCAAATATGGCGCAGTTTCAACTCTGATGTGGATCCATTCCGGAACCCGGATTAAAAACGATCTATCCTGATCTCCCAGCCCAGATGAGTCCAGCTCGGCGCCTTGTACTGGATGGGCTGCGGCCGCCATGTTTGCTTGAAAATAAGGCCTTTCATTTCAACATACATACTTTTGTATCTTTGATATCTGCTTTGAAATTTAATCAGAAATATTTCAAAAACTCACATTTTATTTGCGTTAAACAAGAACTTGAATTTAAACATGAAAACAAATTAAATTTTGTGCCAAAAAAAATGTGCGGCGTCTTCTGGTTTAATTTCTTCTGGACAACGACACAGATCTGCTGCGGCCACATGGATCCTCGATGAGGCACTGCTGACGCAGACCGTCTCTGTTTTCCACACTGTGTGTGTGTGTGTGTGTGTGTGTGTGTGTGTGTGTGTGTGTAGATGTGTGTAAGCTGCAGCACAACCAATCAAATTAACAAAATTGAAAAATACACAAAAGCAAGACGAAAAATCGCTTAAAGCAGACATGCTCCCATGAGTAACTTGTTTTGGGTTAATCAGTTTTGAAATGTCCAACTAAACAAGCAAAACCTGCAAGAAGAGGATCTCAGATGGAGATGCAACAACTTTCAGGGAGGCGGTTCTTTGAGATGGAGAGCTGGGAGGTTGTTGACTTTAGCGAACTTCGTATTATTGGCAAGCGAACGCCGGGCTACGTTGATGATGCCATGCTCCATAAATCTGGTCCTTCAGTCGCATCCACACGCTGTGCAGCTCCGGGTCGAGGTCCGGAGCAGAAAGCAGGTTCTGTTCCTGTTTCTCTCCATCATCAAGTTGAACCGGGTCCGTCAGAGGATGGATGGTCTGGAAGTTTATTCTGTAAAGTTATAAAGTCTGACTGGATGATGGTTTGGAGCTCATGGCTGAGAACTTGTGGTCAACATGGATATGGGCTGAGAGGATTTAGAAGCTGATCAATCGATCGATGCTATTGAGATATCCATAGATATCTATATATAACTCATTAGTTATATATAGCATCAGTCAAAAAGTTCCTACATGCATATTCAGAAGGTGTGTTAGTTAAACATCACTGCTGTGTTTTTTTATTATTTTTCTTTTTTCGTCCAGCACTGCAAAACACAAAATCTTCCCAAGTATTTTTGGTCTAATTTCTAGTGTGAATATCTTTTGACTTATTTTAAATGTGCTAGATTACAAGTAACTTCATCAACAAATAAGCGCTTGTTTCAGAACATGATTCCTTAATGTTGATGAAAAAGGACAAGCAGTTCCACTGGTGGATCATTTCACTTGTAACATTTTTCCTGTTATGAGTTGATTTATCTGCCAATGGATCTGGTACATTTCCATCAATATTAAGGAATTGTTCTTGGAACAAGTGCCTGTTTCTAGCTGAAAAGTTACTTTTCCATTAGTCTTATTTCAAGTGAACTGAGTTATTTTCTCTGGAAACTAGACCAAAATGACTTGGAAAGGTTTTGTTTCTGCAGTGCGATAAGCTGGAGTAGATAACGATCCTCCTCCCTTCAATCCAACCACAACGAGTCGATATGAAAAACCTCAAACCGCCTTCAGCTGCTGCTGCGACGCTCCCATAGAGAAACAATTCAACAGTTTTTGTATGAGTGTTTCTCACCGTGTTTACGGACCACAGTGACTGAAGTCAGCCTGAACGTTTGACAAAAACCTCCGAGCCTTACGGTGAGCCGCTGATGGATTCAACACGAAGCTCTCTGATTCTTCCAATCCTCATTATACATGCACAACTTTGGAAACTAAAGGTCTTTCAGACACAGACAGCCAGACGGTGCAAACACTGAATTACTGGCATAATTATAACCCGATTGGTAAAATCTAAATATTACAACTTAAAACGACTCCTTCTGTTTCAACGTGAAGATACTGGAGAATGTTTCTTCTGCTGCTGGACTCAATTATCACTTTATGTAGAACAAAAGCTTCCAACTGACTTGGACCACCAACCCACTTCATCTGCAGTCAGCGAGTGGTGACCCGGCTTCCAGGAGATCACTAGCTGCAGATGTGGTCAAATGTTGCCTGATAAGGTTTTAGGCAGAGAAATTACAATTCCCATCAGTCCGTCTGTCTGTCCATTAGCTAAAGTTAACTTCTCACCTTGACATTTTGCTCCGTTCTTCCCTGAAATGTTCCAAAAACCCAGAGACACCAAAACTCAGCCACTGGAAGCAGCGACTCGGTTTGACCCAAAGGTGACCTTTCAACTGGTTCTGCTCTTCAGCTGCAGACCCAGCAGAACCACTTCACCTGCCAAACCACACAAAATCCAAACAATCTGAATCTTACCGGGCCTCAGCTGTCTCTTGTAAAGACCACGAGTGATCTGACCTTCACTGAGAATCAACCTGAATGTTTCACAGCAGGTTTAGAGCCCAGATTCACAGGAACCAATAAAGGAGAAGAAAGTCCGTCCACATCGAGAGGAAGGTGGCAGACGAGGGCCAAGGCAGAGTCTGAAGATCACTGAGGAGTCAACAGGCTTTCAGCATCAAAGACCACCTGATCTTATTCTGCCTTCTGCCTAAAGGCTTGAGCTGACGAACTGATCCTCACCTTCAGATTTTCAGGATGTTTCCTCCTGCCGGACAGCAGATGTGGTTCCTGGTATCTATGATCCTCAAGTCTTTGGAGAGCTGAAGACTCTGGGTTTCCCCCAGTGTATTATAGGCCTGGCGCCTGCCATCCTTCACTAGCGCCACCGCCAGGCTAAGAGTTTCTTCTTTATGTTTTTAGGAAAATAATAATTAACAAAAAAACAACACTTTTTTGTTTTGTTTTGTTTGGGGTTTTTAAGCAGCATCTCTGTTGCTCTGAGCGCTTCACTGGCCAAGCAGATTTATTCCTAAAACATAAGTTTATAGAAGATAGGTTTATATCAGAGCCCACCAGTTTCATATGCGCATTCACTGAACCCTTCAGTAGTGATAAATTAGATAGGATTTTTTCCCCCCAAATTCAAGACATAGGGGTGACCCAACTAGAGTCCAGTTGGGACACCCCATGATCACTAAGTCTTAAAAGGTAGAGTCTCTGAGAACAGTTCTTCAAAATACAGTCAGTGTTTTCAGCAAAGTTGAGCCGACTGTCCAGGAACGACCCAAGGTATTTAAAATCTGCCAGTTTCAACAGGTTGGCCATCGAGAGAAACTGGAACCACTTTAAGGTCTTTAGATCATTTAATTAGCTCTACATTATTAAGAGAATGAAAAATTAATAATAAATAACAAAGACTTTGTGGTATTCTGATTTAGAAATGTAATTATATTAGTTGTGTTTCCACCCCCACGCCACTAGAGGCAGTAGCAACCCCGAAAAGATGCAACTAAGGAGCAGATTTAGACTATAGAATTTGGTAAAAACCGTGAAGTAATTAAAGACACAAGTTCGAATCCCTGCTGAGAGTGGAGCTCCTCCAATCAGGGCTCCTCCGCAGCTCTGATTGGCTCAGCAATGTAACGTGATCCTCTACAGCAAGTGATGGCAAAGCGGGGCGTCATCACGACTTTACACAGTGAGTCTTTACCTCCGTGGCAGAGGCTCCACCGAACCCCTGAGACCGACTCACCAGAACCACTGATTTATAGTTTTTGCATCTAAAACTGGACCAATCACACTGCTGGTGCCTCACACGCTGCAGCAGCTGGGTTAAGTTTACCTCGGTGCGGATCCTTTCAGTCAAACTGGACTCAGGCTGACCTGTATGGATACTTACATCAATCCACTGTGAGGAATTATGATTCTTTCCAGAGTTTTTGATCAAGGTAGGACTTTAAACACCACTCTGGTTGGCTCTGGTTGCGCAGCTCTACATGAACTGCAGGAATATCTTGTAGCTTTCAGGGGTTCATTGAGCGAGTGGTGAGAATAATTTATATTTGTGAACAATTAATTTTGTGCAGCTTTTCCATCTCAACACGCCCAGCGCCCGGCTGGTAAAGTTTATCTATGTGTTCCCGGTTGGCCGTGTGTTAGTTAATGAACCAGCTAACCTGATCATGCAGGTTGAGCCTGGTGAGGAGCTTTCACACTCGCCTGTCTGTAACACATCACGCTGATTTTATATTATTTTATTATTATTTTTCCAGTTAAACGTATCAAATGCTTTGTCCACTTAGAGTTAATGCAGGCGGAGATCTGAGAAACTCGACCAACCAGAACAGTTTCTGTGTCTCCTTGTTAAAAACTCAACAGACACGAAATGTTAGAGCTACTGAAGCCACATTAGCAGCATTGAATTAAATCTCCCGTTTGTTGCTCATCTCTGCGTAGTGCAGCAGATTTAACTCATCATGCAGGGCCGGTCCAAGGCTGCATGAGGCCTGGAGCAGAATCTGATTTAGGAGCCCCTTTTGTTCCTAAAAATATCAGCACCTCTAACAGATGTGTTGGATTTAATCTGAGAGAGGGGGACTAGTTTAATTGGCCAGCCTAAAAAGCAATAAGTTATAATCGCAGTTTTTTGTATTTGTAAATTCAAAGATTAAACTCACAGCATCAGATTGTTGCTATGGTAACAAAACAATCCAACTATGAATATTGTTCTTTGAAGTTTTACAAAGTAAACTTGCCAGCTACTTAAAATCTTGCATTTAAATGTTAAACAATTTAAACTCTTTTAATCTATATATGCTGAAATTGAATTAAATTTAGCAGCATTGATCATCTCAATAAACTAATGTTACATTCATGTATCTGTGGTCTGTGTTAAAATATTAGCATTTATGGGGCCCTGAAGCCCTAGGGGGGCCGATGGAGCCGCTGGCTTAATTTGGATTAAACGAAAGTGGAAATAATTGATATTGATTTTAATTGTATATTTTGATTTGTTGTAGTTGTGGGTTTAAGTCGTGTTTCACTGGCATCTTAACGTCTTTAATACAAAAACACGTTGGACCGCCTTGGCACCACCGGGCTTAGCACGTTTTCTGGGGGAAACCCTGAGTTTATGCAGCCAACTGGGAACTGCTGTACTGATGGATCAGGGATGTACACCAGGACCTTACTTCAGCTCCTCACCCCTGAGAAACAAACACCACAACATAAACCTACAAACCAAGTACCAATCAGAACCAGTCGTCCCAGATGTGATGGTGCCACATCCAGCTGTGGTCGCTCCCTAACCAACCGGGTGTTCTCCACAGCTCAGCCTGGCTCTGTGTCCCACATGGTTGCAGAAACTCCTCAGTAAGTCGGTAGAATCCTTTCAGTGATGAGCCCAGTGACGCAGAGGCTGCAGAAAGTCCTTGAACAGGAAAGCAAAGTGTTTTGGATCTGGCTGTCAGAGTTTGATCCGGTCTGTTAAATGGTCAGTGAGGCACTCTGTCAATCCGGAGGACCCCAAACTGATTCACATTACATTCATGCACACAGACACACGCCACTGCTACTGCACAGTAGGTGAGGCTGCCATGCATCGGCGCCACTGGGCCATCTGACCCACAAAGCAGGTCCAACGTCTTGCCCAAAGACAGACGGGTGGAGCAGGAATCGAACCACCGTCACCATCAGCACAACTTCTCATGATACAGTCACACTTTGAAACTGTTCTGCTGCAAATTTTCTTCAAAATGTCTGGAACCATTTTTCTCCTCGGGGATTTGAGTTTGAAAGCTTGATGTGTTTATTGGCACCAGAACGTTGTGCAGGAAGCCTCACCTGCCCACCGCTGAGTCCTTTCATTCAGCAGCTTCCTGGACATCAGCCTGGAGAATCTACTCACACCGTCAGAACCTTTTCCTCACCTCAAAGTGAAAAGGTTTGTTTGAATTGTTCGTCCACATGGATTCAGCATCTTGGAGCCGAGAACTGATGGATCTGAAAGCAGTGGATACATTTCAACATGTCTGCATCCAGTCCATGCCTCTTTTTTATTTTTAAACACATCTCTGTTGGTTTTGCACCTTCCTCTCTCAAATGACAGACATGGGGCAGTTTGGTCTGTTTTTGCTCATTCTGCAGCAGCGCTACAGCGCCCCCGATTGGCCTGGCAGACCTACTACACCATTTTCTGCAGCGTTGCACCTTTTTCTGTGGATGCTCACTTTTTTCTAAATCATTTACAACTTTTCCATGTTTCTCTGTGAGACGGGGCCTAAAACAGGAATGTTGGCCGTTTTTGCTCTGTGTCAACACAGAAAATGTTTTTCATGTTCACAGAGAAAGAAACACTGATGCATTTGTCAAACCTCTAACCCCGAAGACGTCATACAAACAGTAATGATGATGTCCAAGGTTCCTCCAGAAAGCTTGCTGACCCCGGCGGTTCATCCTGCTGCCTGCCGTGTCCGACTTTAAAAATGTTGACAGGACATTTTAAAGTATCACTTGATTATTATGTGTTATTGGAAGATTCATATCTGAACACCAACTATAAAGAATTAAAAAATGCAAACATTAAAAATAATTAAATGAGCAATGCTAAGCCTTTACTAAGCAATGCAGCTCAAGTAAAGCCTGGTGGGCTGCCAGGCTTATAATACACTGGAGGAAACCCTGATGTATTGGTACTGCAGCAAAACCTCTACAAATCTCAAATTGTCTTTGTTGTTGTTTAGTAATTTTATTTCAGTTTTGCGTTTATTGCTGACTGCATGCGGTGCTTTATTTGCATACTTGATGTTTAGCGCCACTTACAGGTCTGGTGGAGTAACAGCAGCTGGTCGGTGCTGATTGAAACCGGTTCTGAACTTTCTGCTTCTGTCCTGGATGATCATGTCTGACCCACACGATGGATCAGGTTGGGCACTGAACATTTAATTATTCCTAATAAGTTTAAAGACACAGCATCAGTTTTATGATTAACTTTGACGTCAGTTTTGATTTTATGCATGTTTAGTTTGTAAACAGCCAAAATAAAAATATGCATAAATGTTCTGGTAGATGAAAATCCACACCGTTTGTATCAGTATTGGTTGATTTTTATACATAATGATGGAGGGAAAACAGCAGAACTGTCAGCAAGACGTTTTCAGTCTGGTGGGTTCAGCTGGTTTCCTGCTGCAGGTTTTTGTTCGACGGTTTTTCACCGTGTTAGCTGGGGTACCACTCTGACTGAACCTGCACACACAGCGCAACAAAAACCTCCAGGCTCTGCTGATCTGCCTGGGAAACCCTTAAAACCCCCATGGAGACCCAAACAACCGGAACCAAGCTGCATTTCAGGTCAGTTCTCTAAAAGCTCCTTTATAAAGAAAACCTGAAACTTTTCTCCACTTTTCTTGCGCTCACATCTCTGCTCTGCTTCTGATCAAACTCTGAAATCCACCTTTTAAAATCCTAACAGAATCTCATTTAATGCTGCAGGTTTCATAACTGCACCGTTTGTGGTGCAGGAGGATTTTTCTGCTCCTCTGAAGACGTTTCCAGCTCTCAGGTTTTTGTACGAGGCTGTAATACTGTGATGCACTGACGTTCGGGAAGCCGATCCAGCTCACCGTCTCTCCTAAAGGTCAGAACAAACATTCACTGCATTGATGCACATTTAGAATCAAACCTGAATGTTTTACCTCCAGATGCATAAATGAGGTTTAATCTCTGAGCTGCAGAGACTCTGAAACTCGTTTCTCTGCAAATATGAGCAAAACGAACCGTTGGAGACAGAAATGCTCCAAAAATCTGTTTGGTCCAAAAATAAATATTTTAAAATAGTTGGAATTAAAGTATCAGTGTGAAAATATTCACGTTAGACAAAATATATTTAATTGATTTGGATAAATCAATGAGTTGATAAACATCTGAAATTAATCTGAGAAAAATGTTGATTTGGTTTATTGGAATAATTGAGTCATTTCTAAAACGATCCACAGTTCAGATCAGAAACGTTTTGATATTAAACATAAACATTATGATATTAAACATAAACAATCTGATATTAAACATAAACATTATGATATTAAACATAAACAATCTGATATTAAACATAAACAATCTGATATTAAACATAAACAATCTGATATTAAACATAAACAATCTGATATTAAACATAAACATTATTATATTAAACATAAACATTATTATATTAAACATAAACAATCTGATATTAAACATAAACAATCTGATATTAAACATAAACAATCTGATATTAAACATAAACAATCTGATATTAAACATAAACAATCTGATATTAAACATAAACAATCTGATATTAAACATAAACATTATGATATTAAACATAAACGTTGAATCGGCACTAAAACTGTAAATGTTTGATCTCGTCTAGGAACAAAAACTTAAACCTGAAACCTGAAAAAAATACAGAATAATTTTAAACAATTTAGTTTCTAAAAAATAAAACAAAGACTTTTAGATGTAATAAAATGTAAACCAGGATTTGAGCATAAAGGCTCATCAGTGAGGAAATGATCTGAACGTTTATGTTCATATTTAATGTTCAGCCATGAAGAGGAAGAAACGATAAATACAAAGAAGGAAAACTGATTAGTTTTTCTTCATGGATATAAAATCCAGTTTGTCTCTTAAATCATCAAAATCAGTTTTTAGTTTTTAATCTTATTGTTAATGTTTCATCTTGATGCAAAACCAGAAAATGATCACCTGAAATTCAACATGGTGAAAAAATGATTTAAAATAAAAATGTAATATTAGGAAGATAAAAAAGTTAATTTAATTCAGGATCATATAATTTAACACAATTATATCAAACCTTCCTATTGAGTTTTATTGTCATTAATTTCAACTGGAGCTTTGATGCATTAAAACGAACATTTAGTCAGAAATATGAAGCTTTACTTTAATATTTCTGATTGTAGTGAATCTGCATCATGGAGCCAGAAAACGGTGAAAACGATGATTTGAATGTTTGGTGTATTAAATCAGTCGTTCTGTAATAAACTGGGTTTCCTGGCACTTTGTCCAAACCTGAAAATGATCAATTATTAAAGTTTATTTTAATAACTTTATTGAAATTCACTGCAGTGTTTTTAAGTCCAGTCTGAAGGTTTTGTGTTTAATGTTTGACCCGGTTCTGGTTCTTAATGTTTGACCCGGTTCTGGTTCTTAATGATTGACCCGGTTCTGGTTCTTAAAGTTTGACCCGGTTCTGGTTCTTAATGATTGACCCGGTTCTGGTTCTTAATGATTGACCCGGTTCTGGTTCTTAATGTTTGACCCGGTTCTGGTTCTTAATGATTGACCCGGTTCTGGTTCTTAATGATTGACCCGGTTCTGGTTCTTAAAGTTTGACCCGGTTCTGGTTCTTAATGATTGACCCGGTTCTGGTTCTTAATGATTGACCCGGTTCTGGTTCTTAATGTTTGACCCGGTTCTGGTTCTTAATGATTGACCCGGTTCTGGTTCTTAATGATTGACCCGGTTCTGGTTCTTAAAGTTTGACCCGGTTCTGGTTCTTAATGATTGACCCGGTTCTGGTTCTTAATGATTGACCCGGTTCTGGTTCTTAATGATTGACCTGGTTCTGGTTCTTAATGATTGACCCGGTTCTGGTTCCCTCAGAATCCTCCCCTGTCAGTCCAGACCTCTTCCTCCTCGGTCGCCTGCAGCCTGCCGGGTTCTCACCGGCCCGGTTGGGTCCAGAAGTCTGTCTGGCTGCAGGTTTCCGTCCCAGTGGAGGCGACATGGTTCTGGAAACGACGGTGGGTCGGGTCACGGTGAAAACCAGTCCAGCCCGCCTGTCGGCCGCCACCAAGACCTTCTATTACCCCGGATTCACCAACGGCACCAAGGACAACATCATCACCATCAGCTCCTGCAAGCTGGGCGAAGCGTCCAGCGGCGGCGAAGCGTCCAGCGGCGGCGGCGAAGCGTCCAGCGGCGGCGGCGAAGCGTCCAGCGGCCAGAAAGCAGGTGAGAAACACCTGGAGGTTAAAGGTCAAAGTTCTGCGCTGGAGATTTTTATCTCTGATGGTGATTTTCTCTCAAACAGGTGAAAAACCTGACAAGATTTATCCAGGCAAGTGAACACACACACACACACACACACACACACACACACACACACACACACACACACACACACACACACACACACACACACACACACACACCTGTTCTCTCTCATGTTTCCTCTGGTTCTGATCCGTTTCCTGGTTCCGTCTGTAAATCCAGAGGAAGCCAAGCAGAACTTCTTCCTGCTGCTGATCAGCGGCGTCCGGCTGATCTTCGCCAAGGCCGTCGCCTTCAACACCATCCTGACCATCAGAACCTTGATCATGTGACCCATCTGGGCCGAACCGAACCGCAGGAAGCATCGCGGCAGATTTTATCCTCTTAATCTGGTGAAAAATAATCCAGGAGGAGAAATGGGAAGAAACTGGAGTCTAGAAGCTTAAAAATTAATTTTCACCCAAATAAAAAAACTAAATATTGAAAAAACCAAAACATGAACCAAACCTGGTTTTGGATTTAATCAACTTAAATGTATTAATTTTTATCAAACATAACAGGAAACAGTTCAATTCAATATTGTTTGATTTGACCAGAAACGTTTAACTTCATCATGACTTCATGTGTTCACAGGGATGAAACTGTGACAACATGAAGTTATAATCAGCTTTTTAACAATCATTTTGTCTGAATCCTTCATTTTCCTCCTAGTTTTTCTTTGTTTAGATGAATGACTTTAGCAGGTTTGTGAGGAACGAGGCGTCCCTCACGGCGCGGCTCTCGACCTCCTTTATTCTTTCCTTGATTTAATCCTGTGAAACTCCAGCAGCTCATCACCTCCATGTTCTTCATCCATTTTCTGAGTTGGGCCTGGAAGCCGCCACCCACCGCCCCGCCTGTCAGTTTGATCAGTTGGAACCACATCTGAACAGGAAGTGAAGCTGCAGATGAAATCAGTGAGAAACCAAACGGCAGCAGCTCCTCGTTTCACATCGACAGGAAACGGTTCAACTTCAACTTCCTGCTGTTCAAACTTTATTCATGTTTTACTTCTACACAGCTTCAATAAAAATCTACACAAACCAAAGTGCTTTGTTTTATATTTCAATGAATAGAAATGAATTCATTTATTAAACAGTTTTATAAAACACAGATAAACCACAGGAACTTTAAACTTTTATATTCAGGTTAAAAATCTTGATCTGCTTTCAGATTATCCTGCATTTCCTCACGACTGGATGAAAATTAAACTTTTAACTAATTATCAAAAATAAGAGTAGCTGGAGAATCTCCCACGGTCAGTCAGACACCTGAACTCAGATCAGCTTCATAGCACTTTGAGGAGCAGAGCAGATGCTGCCCCCTAGTGGACAGGAGGCAGAACCTGGGTGGGTGAAGATCAAACATCTTTATTGGTTCCAGGTTTACAAGGTGATCCGACTATAAGGCGGTGAGACGCAGCTCCTCCTCCCAACACATCAGCTGCGCCACATTCAGCGCCATCAGAGACGGGTCGGTGTTTCAGAACCTCAAATGGGTCTCAGGAACCAGCTGGTCCAAAGAGGCCGTTCTGCTTTCAGACCCTCTGGGGGGAAAATGGCTGCCAGAGAGGAGCAACGGGAGTTAAAACAGAAACCAGGAGGAAAACGCTGCCGGGTTTGTTCAGGTTCTGTTGGTACCGCTGATCGGCTGGTTCCCAGAGTCTGCAGCACAAACAGAACCAGGAGAGACCAGAGAGGCCTGACCTGAAGCAGAACGAAGACTTCAGTCTGGAGACAAAATCAGGTCATCATGAGGTCACACAGGGGTCACCATAAGGTCACCATCAGGTCACACTGAGGTCACCATGAGGTCACCATGAGGTCATACAGGGGTCACCATGAGGTCACCATGAGGTCACCATGAGGTCATACAGGGGTCACCATGAGGTCACCATGAGGTTCAGGTCTCAGGATGGGAAACAGGAATCACTTCTTCATATGAACCAGTTCTTCACCGCCCCGTTAGGTTCTGAACAGTTCCAAGATGGCGTCTCGCCACAGACGCTCCAAAGTTTACTTGCATTTCAGTAACCAGTCGGTTCCAGTTCCAGCTGCAACATGTGCAGAACTTCAATCACAATAAAAGGAGGAAAAACCTTCAGCAGACGTTTGACCTGCAGGTAGATGGTGACAGCGATGAGAGAAAATCTGATTGTTCACTTGAATTTAATGTGAAGTGTTGGAGTGGTTGCTTAGCGACGGTAACGAAGTGTTGGAGTGGTTGCTTAGCGACGGTAACGAAGTGTTGGAGTGGTTGCTTAGCGACGGTAACGAAGTGTTGGAGTGGTTGCTTAGCGACGGTAACGAAGTGTTGGAGTGGTTGCTTAGCGACGGTAACGAAGTGTTGGAGTGGTTGCTTAGCGACGGTAACGAAGTGTTGGAGTGGTTGCTTAGCGACGGTAACGAAGTGTTGGAGTGGTTGCTTAGCAACGGTGAAGAAGTGTTGGAGTGGTTGCTTAGCGACGATAACGAAGTGTTGGAGTGGTTGCTTAGCGACGGTAACGAAGTGTTGGAGTGGTTGCTTAGCGACGATAACGAAGTGTTGGAGTGGTTGCTTAGCGACGATAACGAAGTGTTGGAGTGGTTGCTTAGCGATGGTGAAGGAGCTTGCAGCTCAGCGTCTTCTGTCCAGCCTCCTCCAGGTCCTGCTGGTTCCTGCCTTTCTGACCGTTTGGACCAGAGGCCGGAGCCACAGGTTGGTCCAAACTTCGAGAGTTTCTACTTTATTTCATTGTCTAACTCGGCGCTCTGGCCTGGACACACTCAGATGGAAATTCAAAACATTTGTGAAGAAGTTTCTGTTGCTGTTTTAATAGTTCCAGGTGTAGATCCAGAACAAACCTCACTGGTTTCACCGTCAGAACGACAGACGACCCACATGCTGCCTTCCTGTGTGTCGTGTTGCTCTGGTGGTTCTGCTGCTCTGAACCTTCTGGGTCAGAGACCCGCTGAGCAGCTGCCGTTTCCTCTCTGCAGGAGTTTTTAGGCTGCAGGTGAAGTTTGGATCAGAAACGGGTCACATCAGTTTCCTGCCTTTCAAAAGTCCTAAAGTTTCCATTCAGGACTTTTTATCTGCAGCAGAAAACAGTAAAACTGATCCTGGTTCAGGATCCAGAACCTGAGGCGACCCTGCAGCGGGTCGACGGGTCAAATGGTGCTCAGGTTCATAGAAACATCTCATTTATTAAGTTTCTATTAGTGAACGAGCTTTAGAAAATAATGAGTCTTAGATGAACCTTTCTGCAGATCCTAGTTTTGTTTGGAAACCAAAGCCAGGATTTAACTTTAATGTGAGACAGAAAACGTCTCCAGATGTCAGAACCAAACGGCTGAAACGTCTCAGCCTGCAGCTGGATGAGTGGATGAGATGCTTTCTGAAACTTACAGGTCGAGTTTCTGCTGGGATAAATCCTGGAAGTTTCACAAAACCTTCCAGGTCCTTCAGGAAACTTTCCAGGTTCTTCAGGAAGCTTTCCAGGTCCTTCAGGAAACTTTCCAGGTCCTTCAGGAAACTTTCCAGGTCCTTCTTGGTTGTTACTGTATTTAACCTGGAGGTGCTTTCCAGGACATGGATCAGTCCCTAAGGTCTATTCCAAGTACTGAGGCAGCAACACGTCCGATCAGACGATGCTGGTCTGACGTGATCCTGTTCCTGTCGATTCATTTCCAGGCAGCGCCGATTTAACGGAGCCTGAGACCAGATTAACGGAGCCTGAGACCAGATTAACGGAGCCTGAGACCAGATTAACGGAGCCTGAGACCAGATTAACGGAGCCTGAGACCAGTTTAACGGAGCCTGAGACCAGATTAACGGAGCCTGAGACCAGATTAACGGAGCCTGAGACCAGTTTAACGGAGCCTGAGACCAGATTAACGGAGCCTGAGACCAGATTAACGGAGCCTGAGACCAGATTAACGGAGGAGGAGCCTCAGACCAGTTTTCAGCCTGACAGGCTCACGGCTCGCTGGCGCCCCCATCAGTTCATCCTGGGACCGTTTGGACTTGAACGTGGCTCGGTGCCTCGATGTTCTGGATCCTCAGGAAGATGTGATGCAGGTCAGAATTTATTTTTATTTAAAATTGTATAAAAACATGAAGAAAAATGTAAATTTATAAACTGAAGTTTTGCACAGAATTTATGACTTTTGGGAAACTTGGTTCTGAAATTATTAACAAAATTTCAGACAAAAATATCCGAGTCCCAAAAATAAATCTGAAAATATAAATGAACAAACTGAAGATTTGGACAAATTGGATGTTTTCAGTCTTACTGCAGATAATCCAGGAGCAGATAATCCAGATTATTGGCCTCTGAAGGTTGCAGCAGTTTTTGTCACCGTCTTTATTTCTGTGTGAATCAAGGAGCTGAAAAAATGTATTTTGGAAAAGGAACCAAACTGAGAGCAGAGATCGGTAAGAGGTCCTGATCGAAGCTGAACTTTGGCTCATTTCACAGATTGAAGGATTATTCCTCTCAGCTTTATAGATATTTGATGACCAGATTAGAAACAGAGTAAAATTAGAGCAGACCTGATAAAACTAGAAGCAGAGAGGATGAATGGAGGTGCAGGATGAACACAGCAGCAGTTTCTGCCTCAGGCTGAGTCGATGTGTGAATCAGGGAGGAAACTACAGGATCCACTTTGGACCCGGAACCAAACTGTCTGTAGAACCAGGTGGGACCAGATTATTTAATGTCTGCAGGATTAATTTAGTCCACTGAGTTTTTTAACGCGTTAATAATGGAAACTAAACTATCAGCAGCAGAAGATGAAAATCTGATTTTCCAGTAATAAACATCATAATTATGATTAAAGTTGAGTTTAAATAAAACACGGAACCGGATCAGTTCTGGTTCAGTCGGTTCCCTCAGCACAGGAACCAAACGAAGCAGGTGAGACTCAAACATTTGATCATTTCAGATTATTAATTATTTTAGTTTCTGCAGAGGATCGAAGCTTTTAATGAGACAAAAGCAGAAACTGATGAGCTGGACATTAAATCCACGTTTCATCGTTTTAAAGTAATCAGAGCAGAAAAACCCAAAAGATTATTACAAATAAATCTGAACATTTAGACGATTTAAATAAAGTTCTAGTTGAAAAAAATTATTTCATGATGATTGAAATAAAAAAATAATTAAAAAAAGCAGAACCAGGCAGGAACCAAGATGGTGTTTGGAGTCGGAACCGGTCCAGTTGTAGAACCGGTCTGGTTGTAGAACCGGCCCGGTTCCGACTGAGACCGTCGCAGTTTGTCCATCTGGGTTCAGATCAGACCCAGTTTGGCATAAAAACCTGACAGACAGAGAGGAAAACAGCAGAGTCCAGATGAAACCGCAGCTTCAGAACCGGGTTCAGAACCGGGTTCAGAACCATCAGCTCAGATCCCAGCTGGGCTCCACTGGTTCCCAGTCCGGACTGGTTTTTGCTGGGCCGTGCGTCTCGGTGGGACCGCTCAGGGTCGGTACAGAACCGTTTTCGGAGACGGAACCAGAGTGTTTGTTCAGAACCGGATTCAGAACCGGATTCAGAACCGTGAGTAAAACCGGCCCGTAAATGAATCTGTTATTTTTAGTTTGTTGATTTAAACCTGAAGTCGGTTTTTATAAATTCATTCATTCATCAGTTCATTTGATTCATTTATTGGACCAAAGAAAAGCAGAAAACATTCATTATTTCTGCTCTGATAAAGTTTTAATCTGATGAAGTTTTTAATCTGATGAAGTTTTAATCTGATTAAGTTTTTAATCTGATAAAGTTTTTAATCTGATGAAGTTTTAATCTGATGAAGTTTTTAATCTGATTAAGTTTTTAATCTGATAAAGTTTTTAATCTGATAAAGTTTTTAATCTGATGAAGTTTTAATCTGATAAAGTTTTTAATCTGATAAAGTTTTTAATCTGACGAAGTTTTAATCTGATGAAGTTTTAATCTGATGAAGTTTTAATCTGATAAAGTTTTTAATCTGATAAAGTTTTTAATCTGATGAAGTTTTTAATCTGACGAAGTTTTAATCTGATGAAGGTTTTAATCTGATGAAGTTTTAATCTGATGAAGTTTTTAATCTGATGAAGTTTTTAATCTGATAAAGTTTTTAATCTGACGAAGTTTTAATTTGATGAAGTTTTAATCTGATGAAGTTTTAATCTGATAAAGTTTTTAATCTGATAAAGTTTTTAATCTGATGAAGTTTTTAATCTGATGAAGTTTTAATCTGATTAAGTTTTTAATCTGATAAAGTTTTTAATCTGATGAAGTTTTAATCTGATGAAGTTTTTAATCTGATTAAGTTTTTAATCTGATTAAGTTTTTAATCTGATAAAGTTTTTAATCTGATGAAGTTTTAATCTGATAAAGTTTTTAATCTGATAAAGTTTTTAATCTGACGAAGTTTTAATCTGATGAAGTTTTAATCTGATGAAGTTTTAATCTGATAAAGTTTTTAATCTGATAAAGTTTTTAATCTGATGAAGTTTTTAATCTGACGAAGTTTTAATCTGATGAAGGTTTTAATCTGATGAAGTTTTAATCTGATGAAGTTTTTAATCTGATAAAGTTTTTAATCTGACGAAGTTTTAATCTGATGAAGTTTTAATCTGATGAAGTTTTAATCTGATAAAGTTTTTAATCTGATAAAGTTTTTAATCTGATGAAGTTTTTAATCTGATGAAGTTTTTAATCTGATGAAGGTTTTAATCTGATGAAGTTTTAATCTGATGAAGTTTTTAATCTGATGAAGTTTTTAATCTGATAAAGTTTTTAATCTGATGAAGTTTTTAATCTGATAAAGTTTTTAATCTGATGAAGTTTTTAATCTGATGAAGTTTTTAATCTGATGAAGTTTTTAATCTGATGAAGTTTTAATCTGATGAAGTTTTTAATCTGATGAAGTTTTTGCTAAGCTGAGAGTCGCAGTGCGAATGGAAACACAGAGAAGCTGACCTTTGGGTCTGGAGTTCGGCTCCTGGTTCAGAACGGTGAGAAAAACCTTTAAACACAGAAATTCATCCAACCAGCAGAAACTAAACTGACAGATTTTAGATTTTATTTAAATAATCAATAATCAGAAATGATCAGAACCTGAAGCACAAAATATTTAAACGTTTTACTTCATTTATAACTAAATGGTGAGGATTAAGAACCATCAGAACCACCACGGGTCGGTAGAACCCGTTAAATCAGACCCGGTCCTGGTCCTGGTTCTGGTCCTGGTCCTGGTTCTGGTCCTGGTCCTGGTTCTGGTTCTTGTCCTGGTTCTGGTTCTGGTTCTGGCCTCAGTCACGGTGTGAAGGGAACCGCTGGCAGGCTGCTGTTTGCTGCAGGAACCCGACTCATCATTGGTTCAGGTCGGTTCAGGTCCAAAATGACCCGATCCAGTTCTGATAACTCCTGGTTCTGGTTCTGGTTCTGGTGCAGGAAGTTGAACCAGAACCAGAACCAGAACTAGAACCAGAACCAGAACCGGATCATCTTCAGGTTTCAGAAACAAGTTTTCAGATTTTTTAAGTTTTTTTCCTTCCTCTGGAAAAATGTGGAGAAAAAAATTATTTTCAGAAAAACTGAATTTTTCTGTGAATTTAGATTTTATGGAACTGAAATGATCAAAGTTCTGGAGCGTTTGGACCCGGTCCGTTTTTGTTCTGCTGTTTCCTGGTGTGTGAATTCTGGTTCTGCTTACGGGAAACTGCTGTTTGGACCCGGAACCCGACTCACCGTTCAGAACCGTAAGTTCTGTTCTGGACTCAGAACATTTTGATCCCATTATGTCAGGGACCGGTTCTGATCCGGACCGGTTCTGTTGCTTCAGAACCTCTGGATGGACTGAGTCACTCTGAGGCTCTTTGGGTTTAAAGACAAGAAAATAAATTTATTATTTATTTTAGGAAGTTCTGAGAGTCCAAACGGTTCTGGTCCTGGTCCTGGTCCTGGTTCTGGTCCTGGTTCTGGTCCTGGTCCTGGTCTTGGTCCTGGTCCTGGTCTTGGTCCTGGTTCTGGTCCTGGTTCTGGTCCTGGTCCTGGTTCTGGTCCTGGTTCTGGTCCTGGTCCTGGTCCTGGTTCTGGTTCTGGTCCTGGTCCTGGTTCTGGTTCTGGTTCTGGGTTTTGGGTCGGCCGTCTCTCACTGTGTGACAAGAGGAAACGACAAGATGATCTTTGGAGACGGAGTTCTGCTCCGAGTCCAACCGGGTCAGAACTTTATTTGAATTTCCAGTAAAATCAGCCGAGTTGGTCCTGGTTCTGGTCCTGGTCCTGGTTCTGGTCCTGGTTCTGGTCCTGGTCCTGGTTCTGGTCCTGGTTCTGGTCCTGGTCCTGGTTCTGGTCCTGGTCCTGGTCCTGGTTCTGGTCCTGGTCCTGGTTCTGGTCCTGGTCCTGGTTCTGGTCCTGGTTCTGGTCCTGGTCCTGGTTCTGGTCCTGGTTCTGGTTGTGGTCCTGGTTCTGGTCCTGGTCCTGGTCCTGGTTCTGGTCGGATGGACCGGGCTGTTCTGTGAACCGGGTCTCTGTCAGTCTGGTTCTGAACCCGATCAGAACCAGGATTTGTTGGATCTATTTGTGAGCAGAAACCGTTTTGCTGGTTCTGGTTCTGGTTCTGGTTCCAGACTGAGGCCCAGTTAAGGTTCTGGTTCTGAAAAATGAACCGGTTCCGAGTTTGTTCTCCTCTAGAACCTGCTGTCAGAACCGACCCGTTTGAGCCTGCTTTGGGTTTTCAGCTTCTCTGAGCGGCAGAACCAGAACCGACCCGGTCGGGTGGGAGAATTGGTTTGGGTTTCTGTGTGTGGTTCTGGTCGGGTCCGGTTTGGACCTGGAGCTAACTCACTGTGAGGCAGTGAGAGTTCAGTTCACCAGGTTCTGTTGGCGGTTCTGGAGGAACATGGACAGTTTCAGAACCAGGAGAACCGGGCCTTTCATCTTGGAGTCGATTACATTCAGATTTTCTTTCCGGTTCTGAATCAACTGCTGTTTGGACCGGAACCAGAGGCCCGGTTTGGCCCAGCAGTTTTTGTTCTGAAGCTTCTTGTTGTGTGAAATCTGGAGGCGTCGATAAAGTTCTGTTCGGTTCTGGAACCCAGCTGAGCGTCGGGTCCAGTGAGTCTCATCTGTTCATGTTCTAACAGAACCTCTGGACCGGGTCCAGGTTTAGCAGCAGGACCGGTTCTGATCCGGTTCCCGGTTCTGAAGCTTTAGATTCTGATGCTGCAGCAGAAACATGTTAATCTGAAAACGTTTTCAGATTAAAATTTAGATTTTATTTTAGGAAAATTCAGATAAAATTCCCAGAAAGTTTCATGAATGGTAGATATAAACCCAGTTTGGACCAGAACCAGTTTGGACCAGTAAGTTCTGCTTCACCAGACTGGAAACAATCTGAACGTTTTTATCTGAATTCATCTAAATATGAAGCTGAAGTTTTATTGGAAATCAAGAAGAAAAGAAATTGAAGCTAAAAAACAAAAAAAGTTTCAGTAAAAAATAAACCAGAAAATCAAAGTAAAATTTTTAATCCTGGATTATTTAAACTATTTGATCTTAGATTAAAATCCTAATCTAATCTAGTCGTCGTGTTTCTGAGTTTCTGTCCTGAAGCTTCATGATGTGTGAAAACTGGAGCGCAGAAAGTTCTGTTTGGACCCGGAACCAGTTTAACCATCGAAACCAGTAAGAGATCAGAAAAAAAGAAGTTAAAGATTAAAATGAATCAAAAAATGATCAAAAATCTGAAATATTAAACAAAATGGAGAGAAATGAGAACAGAAGCCAGGAGGTTCTGGTTCTGGTTCTGGTTCTGGTTCAGAAACCAGGACCAGAAAATACAAATGAACAAAAATCTGAATCTGTAAACTTTTAATCTGAATTAAATTCAGAATTTAATCTGGATTATTATGAATTTAATCTGACTGGCTGTGTGACGGACGGAGGCCTCCAGAAAACCATGTTTGGACCTGGAACCAGTTTAACCAGTGAAACCAGTAAGAGACGAAAAACCTTTAAGGAAGAAAATAAAATCAGCTGAAGGCATAAAAACAATAAATTATGTTTTATTGTTGCCATAAATTTAAAGTTTAACTGTAAAAATAACGTAGAAATTAAATGTCTTTGTTGTAAAATAATAATTTTAAATTTGATTTAATTTAATGAAATAAAAACATAAAACTTTTATTTTTATAAATGTTCTGGAAACAATTTTACTGAAATATAATCAAAGTTTGAAACTATATTAAAGTTTTTGTCACGAATCTTCCTGCTGTGTGACTGGAGGAAACCAGAAGGTTCTGTTTGGACCCGGAACCAGTTTAACCATCGGAACCAGTAAGAGACGAAAACCTGTAAAATCAGCTGAAGGATTAAAGATCAGAAATAATTTCATTGTAGTAAATAAACCTGAAGTTCACTGTAAAATATTCACTAAAATCATTTTTCAGAAAATTTTCAGAATTTTAAAATTTGTTTAAATTTAATCAAAGATGAAAAACTGTAAATATTAATGATAAAAATCTGATCATGTAGGAATAAAAAGTTTTTAGTTTTCGTCATGAATCTTCCTGCTGTGTGACTGGAGGATATGAGAAGGTTCTGTTTGGACCCGGAACCAGTTTAACCATCGGAACCAGTAAGTTCTGATCCTAATAATTATAAATAATAATGTGAAATATTTCTGATTGATTCAATCAGAAACATTTAGATGAGAAAATAAAATATTTCTGTTTCCTGAGTTCAAACTTTCATCATTTTTAATAATCTGATGATGAAGAAAATAAACGGATGAAAATCAAACGATTCTGTTTTGAAGTGTTTGGATGTGAAAACTGGAGACCAGAGATTAAACTGGGAACCAGATTAAATATTAAAACCAGATTAAATATTAAAACCAGATTAAATATTAAAACCAGATTAAATATTAAATCCAGATTAAACATTAAAACCAGATTAAATATTAAAACCAGATTAAATATTAAAACCAGATTAAATATTAAATCCAGATTAAACATTAAAACCAGATTAAATATTAAAACCAGATTAAATATTAAAACCAGATTAAATATTAAATCCAGATTAAACATTAAAACCAGATTAAATATTAAAACCAGATTAAATATTAAAACCAGATTAAATATTAAATCCAGATTAAACATTAAAACCAGATTAAATATTAAAACCAGATTAAATATTAAAACCAGATTAAATATTAAATCCAGATTAAACATTAAAACCAGATTAAATATTAAAACCAGATTAAATATTAAATCCAGATTAAATATTAAATTTTTTTAAAATCCAGATTAAAACCAGATTAAACATTAAATCCAGATTAAATATTAAATCCAGATTAAATATTAAATCCAGATTAAATATTAAAACCAGATTAAATATTAAATCCAGATTAAATATTAAATTTTTTTAAAATCCAGATTAAAACCAGATTAAATATTAAAACCAGATTAAATATTAAATCCAGATTAAATATTAAATCCAGATTAAATATTAAAACTAGAATAAATATTAAAACCAGATTAAATCCAGATTAAGTCCATCATTATAATAATTATTATTGTTATTAAATGTCTGTAACGCTCCTCTGCTGCGTTCCGGTTCAGAACCAGAACCTTTTCATCAAATTGTTTGATAAGATAAAATTCTATAGAACTTTGACCCGGTTACAGAACCAGAACCAAACATCTGGACCTGGTTCTGTTCGGTTCCTCTGTTTAACTTTGGACCTGAATGTTTGGGCTGAACAAAACCAGAACCAGACTAACGGGTCACTGGTTCTAGAAATGACCCAGAGCTCCCAGTTCAGCACCAGTAGAACCAGTTTAACCAGTTTAACAAGCAGAACCAGTAGAACCAGTAGAACCAGCAGAACCAGTAGAACCAGTTTAACCAGTAGAACCAGTTTAACCAGTTTAACCAGTAGAACCAGTGGAGTGATTTTTGGCCCATTGAGGCTCATCTGGGTCAGAACCTGCTGGTTCCTAAAGTTCTGGGTTTTTGGTCCGGGCCGCCAGGCTGTGTGACTGGAACCAGCCAGTACAAGATGTTCTTTGGACCCGGAACCAGTTTAACCATCGGAACCAGTAAGTTTGATCCAGTTTGGGTCGCATGAGTCTGAACTGGTTTTAATCAGAACCAGTTGTTCTGGTCAGCAGATCCTCAGGGTCCGATTCTGTGGTTCTGTTCGACTCAGTCTTTCAGAGTGATGGTTCTGGAGGTTCTGATGGTTCTGGAGGTTCTGATGGTTCTGATGGTTCTGGAGGTTCTGATGGTTCTGATGGTTCTGGAGGTTCTGATGGTTCTGATGGTTCTGGAGGTTCTGATGGTTCTGGAGGTTCTGATGGTTCTGATGGTTCTGGAGGTTCTGATGGTTCTGGAGGATAATCAGAATTCTGTTCCTCAGGGTTTACTGACAAACCGGACTGGACCGGACCGGCTGGTTGTGTCTGAAGGTTCTGTTGGGTCCGGGCCCTGCTGAATGAAGGTTCTGTTGGGTCCGACCCGGTTCGGGTTTTTGTTCTGACGGTTCTGACTGTGTGACTTACTCCTCTGGAGGGAACCGGGTTCTGTTCGGGTCCGGAACCAGGCTGTCAGTGACCAGCAGTAAGTCCGATTCTGTATAGATTACAATCCGGATCAGAACCGGTTCCGTTTGGGTTTGGACCTTCATGCTGTGTTGAAACCAGTGAGAACTCCAGTAAAACCAGTAAAACCAGTTTGTCTGTTCTGAGAGTAAAACTAATCAGGAGGTATGTTCTGGTTCTGGTTCTGGTTCTGGTTTGTGCTGAGGAGCTGCCTGCTGTGTGACTGATGGGAGGAAGGTTCTGTTTGGACCCGGAACCAGTTTAACCATCGGAACCAGTAAGAGACGAAAACCTGTAAAATCAGCTGAAGGATTAAAGATCAGAAATAATTTCATTGTAATAAATAAACACTGTAAAAAATATTCAGAATCAGTTAAAATTTAATAGACATGAAAACCTGAGAATCATATTTAATAAATATTAAATTATTATTTACTGATAAAAATCTGATCATGTAGGAATAAAAAGTTTTTAGTTTTCGTCATGAATCTTCCTGATGTGCGACTGGAAGTTCTGATAAAATCATCTTTGGACCCGGAACCAGTTTAACCAGTGAAACCAGTAAGTTCTGATCCTAATAATTATAAATAATAATGTGAAATATTTCTGATTGATTCAATCAGAAACATTTAGATGAGAAAATAAAATATTTCTGTTTCCTGAGTTCAAACTTTCATCATTTTTAATAATCTGATGATGAAGAAAATAAACGGATGAAAATCAAACGATTCTGTTTTGAAGTGTTTGGATGTGAAAACTGGAGACCAGAGATTAAACTGGGAACCAGATTAAATATTAAAACCAGATTAAATATTAAAACCAGATTAAATATTAAAACCAGATTAAATATTAAAACCAGATTAAATATTAAATCCAGATTAAACATTAAAACCAGATTAAATATTAAATCCAGATTAAATATTAAAACCAGATTAAATCCAGATTAAAACCAGATTAAACATTAAAACCAGATTAAATATTAAAACCAGATTAAATATTAAAACCAGATTAAACATTAAATCCAGATTAAATATTAAAACCAGATTAAATATTAAATCCAGATTAAACATTAAAACCAGATTAAATATTAAATCCAGATTAAATATTAAAACCAGATTAAATATTAAAACCAGATTAAACATTAAAACCAGATTAAATATTAAAACCAGATTAAATATTAAATCCAGATTAAACATTAAAACCAGATTAAATATTAAATCCAGATTAAATATTAAAACCAGATTAAATCCAGATTAAAACCAGATTAAACATTAAAACCAGATTAAATATTAAAACCAGATTAAATCCAGATTAAGTCCATCATTATAATAATTATTGTTATTAAAATGTCTGTAACGCTCCTCTGCTGCATTCCGGATCAGAACCAGAACCTTTTCATCAAATCGTTTGATAAGATAAAGTTCTATAGAACTTTGACCCGGTTACAGAACCAGAACCAAACAACTGTTTGGACCTGGAACCAGTTTAACCAGTGAAACCAGTATGTGGAGAATCATCCAGTCTGATTTATTCTAAATGTTAAAATGATTTTAAATAATTTGTTGAGCCTTCCTGGATCAGAACCAGAACCGTTTGAGTTCCAATAACTAATCGATAAAGTCATTGATTAATGTCTGCAGCGGGTTTTATGTACTGGTTCCTCCTGCTGTGTGACTGGTTCCCAGTATAAGATCTACTTTGGAACTGGGACCAGACTGGTGGTGGAAACCAGTAAGTTCAGAAATATCATTTTTATTAAATATGATTTAAAAACCAGAAAAATGATCCAAAATATTCAACAAAATTCAGAATTTAATCTGATTTGTTTCCAGTTTGATGTTTGAAATCAGATTTTAATGTTTTGATTCTTTTAAAGTAAAAATTCAAACTGGAGCATGAAAATAATCAGAACTGCATAATTTCAATAAAACTATTTATAACTGTTTATAATTTCATCATAAATAGATAAATATTTATTTTGCCTGAAATGATTTAAAAGCATTTTATGATCAGAAAACCTGAAAAAATCCATAAAATCTTATAAAAATGATCCAAACAAAAAATTTACTTTTTTTTTTTACTTGAGCATAAAAAGATAAAAACATGAATTTTGATAAAACTGTCATAATGGGGTAACTGGTTTCGGTACTGGGAATTCTGCAGCTCCCAGTTCATGTACTGGTTCCTCCTGCTGTGTGACTAACAACCAGTATAAGATCTACTTTGGAACTGGGACCAGACTGGTGGTGGAAACCAGTAAGAAACATCATTTATATAAACATCCTTCATATTTAATCATTTTAATATTTACAGGTAAATTATTAGAATCCAGAAATTAAAAAGTAAATGTTATTCATTTAAAATCCAAATGAATTTAACTTTTAATATTTACTGTCAACATATTTAACATGAATATGAACAGATTTATGACTGGAGGTTGAATTTAAATGACCTCTGGAGCCTGGACCAGTTTAACCAGTTTAACCAGTTTAACCAGTTTAACCAGTAAGTGTTGCTTCTGAAAATAATATTTTAATTTCCTCACTAACATTAAAACAGGAAAATTCAGAGGAAATAATTTCTGATTAAATTTCCAGCTCAGCTGGTTCTGTTCAGTCACTGAGCCGAACAGAACCAGGATCCGGTTCGATAAAATCAGATTTATTAAAAAATAAAATGTCTGAAAATATTAAAATGATAAAGGAGCCAGAAATATAAAGTAGAAATGTAGAAACAGATCCGCAGTTTAGAAAATAAGAACTCAGATTTTATTTTATTAGACTGATGATGGAGAGTTTACTTTTAACTGGTTGAACTGGTTGAACTGGTTTATGCTGGGCAGCTTCATGCTGTGTGACTGGGACCAGTGTGAACAAGCTGCTGTTTGCCAGTGGAACCAGATTAACCATCGAAACCAGTAAGTAGCAAATTATAAACATTATTTTAATGAAAATTAAACTAAAAAATGGTAAAAACATAAAAACATTTAATAGGGTAAAAAAAACAACTGATAATTAATATTAAACTGGTTTAAAGTCAAATTGATGTTTCTAATTTACATCCTGAGGGCAGGAGGGTTAAACTGGGTGAACTGGGTGAACTGGTTAAACTGGTTTACGTTGTGGAGCTTCATGCTGTGTGACTGGTGCAGACAGGAACAAGCTGCTGTTTGCCAGTGGAACCAGATTAACCAGTGAAACCAGTAAGTACTGATTAGATTTCACATTAAAAGTCCTTCAGATAGAAACCAGTCTGAACCAGTCTGAACCAGTCAGACTGGTTCAGACTGGTTCAGACTGGTTTCTGATGTAATAAAACGTCGGAAGGCGAGTTAATAAAATGACTTTAGTTTAATATTCAGGTTTACAGTGTAAAAACTAAATGGTTAATATGAACCGAACCAGTCTGGGACTGGGTGAACTGGGTGAACTGGGTGAACTGGGTGAACTGGTTTACGTTGTGGAGCTTCTTGCTGTGTGACTGATGGAACTGGGAGGAGGATGATTTTTGGAGCTGGAACCAGATTAACCAGTGAAACCAGTAAGTAACGACATGCAGCCATAATCTGGATAAATTAGTTTTATTCTCTAATTTAATGTTAAAACGTTTTTAGGAAGAAACAGAGAAATTAATAAAACTGTTTGATCTTAGGATTTAATTCGATCATTTAACTGGTCGACGCTGTAAAAGATAAACTATGATCTGTCTGGTTAAACTGGTTAAACTGGTTAAACTGGTTAAAATGGTTTATGTTTGGCAGCTTCAAGCTGTGTGACTGGTGCAGACTGGAACAAGCTGCTGTTTGCCAGTGGAACCAGATTAACCAGATTAACCAGTGAAACCAGTAAGTAGCAGGTTATAAACATGTTTATTTACATTTTGTATCAAACTGTAAAACAGAATCTTATTTAATTTAACTAATTAAATAAAGTTTTAAACTAAAAACTCTTCAGTTCCCAAGAAAATGTTGAAATTTAAGCAAAAATAATTATTTCTGATTATTGGTGAAAAATAATAAAGGAGTCTGGTTTGTACTGGTTAAACTGGTTTGTACTGGTTAAACTGGTGTTTACTGGTTGAACTGGTTTACGTTGTGGAGCTTCGTGTTGTGTGACTAATGCTAATCGGAACCAGCTGCTGTTTGCCAGTGGAACCAGATTAACCAGTGAAACCAGTAAGTAGAGAATTATAAATGTTGTTTTTAGGAGTTTTTTCAACTCAAAGATTTTAATACATATAAATATAAATATGAATATAAATATAAATATGAATATAAACCTCGGCAGAGGGAACAGAAACACTGATAAATGTTGAAAAGTTAAACCAGAATCAAATGTTAAAACGCTGAGATCAGAATAGTGGTTGAACTGGTTGAACTGGTTGAACTGGTTTATGTTGGCCAGCTTCATGCTGTGTGACTGGTGCTAACCAGAACAAGCTGATCTTTGCCAGTGGAACCAGTTTAACCATTGAAACCAGTAAGTAACAGATTATAAACATGTTTCCATTTTTTCTAAAGGGAATTAAATTTTTTTCATTTTGTCAAGAAATTTAATTAAAATGTTAATTTTAGAATTTTAAAAAAAGTTTTTCTGCTTTAAAATTAAATATAAATATCTAAATGTATATTTAACTAGTAATTCAGATTTGATCAATTTCAGTTTTAAAACCAGATTTTCTGACCAAACAGGATCCAGTTTGAGCCGGAACCAGTTTAACCAGTAAAACCAGTAAAACCAGTTTAACCAGTAAAACCAGTTTAACCAGTAAAACCAGTTGGACAAGTTTAACCAGTTTAACCAGTGAAACCAGTTGGACAAGTTTAACCAGTTTAACCAGTGAAACCAGTTTAACCAGTTTAACCAGTGAAACCAGTGAAACCAGTTTAACCAGTGAGGTCTGACATCATTTATAACTTTAATATCAAAATGTTTAAAAATAAAATTACAACATGAAAAATGTTTAAACATGATGACGAGTTAAAAACTAAAAACCTTTTTATATAATTTATGATTTCAATTCATCCTTAGTTTTTACTGGGTGAACTGGTTGGACTGGTTGAACTGGTTGGACTGGTTGGACTGGTTGGACTGGTTTATGTTGGGGTGTTTCATGATGTGTGACTGGTTCCAACCAGAGGAAGCTTCTGTTTGCAGCTGGAACCAGTTTAACCATTGAAACCAGTAAGTGTTGACTGTTCTCTCCATAGAGAACCCTAAAGTTCTGTTCTGGGTCTGTTTGGTGCCGGTTCTGATTTAGTTGACAGAAAACTTTAAGAATTATTTAAAATGCAGTAAAAACTAAAAACGCTTGTTAATAAAAATCTGGAACCGGTCCGGTTCAGAACCGGTCCGGTTCAGAACCGGTCCGGTTCTGCCCGGTTCTGGTCCAGTTCTTGAGCGGCCCGGTTCGGCCCGGTTCTTGACATCGGCTCTCTTGCTGTGTGAATTACGGAGGAGGAACCGGGAAGATGATCTTTGGTACCGGAACCAGTTTAACCATCCAAACCAGTAAGAACGTTTAACTGGGTTTAATAAGTTCAGAAACTTTTTGCTGATTTTTATTTTATTTCTCTGAATTCAATGAAACTAAAGATGATAAAATAATAATTACTAATAAAATAATCAGATCAAATTATTTTCAGATTATTTAAATGAAAAATTTTATAATTTTCCAGATAAAATTTCCTCCAAGTTTTAAACATTTGAACCATCAGAACATTTTATGCTCACCAGGAAAAATATGAAAATTACAGAAAAATGTTGATTGGAAAATAAATTCTGATTATTTTTATTTCAAACTGAGAACCAAAGTTCAGCAAATTAAAATAAAGGAAAAAACAAATTTAATAAATAAAACTAATAATAAAAATTATTCAGATCATGAAAATAATTTTTAACCAACAGTTAGAAAAGGTTCTGGTTCTGGTTCTGGTTCGGCCCGGTTTCTGCTCTGGAGGTTCTGGTTGTGTGAATGTTGGAGCTGCAAACCGGATCGTCTTCGGTTCTGGAACCAGACTGACCATTCAGACCAGTAAGAAACTGGAATAAACTTTAATAACATTTAAATTTCACTGTAAAAATTTATTAAACTGGGTTAATTTTTTATGTTGATTTTAATAATCTATAATCCCAGCGATAATCTGTCAGTTTTAATCAGATTATTTAATAATCCGGCTCCTTCAGTGATTTTAATTTTCTCATAAATCTGTAAATAAATTTTCCTCTTCGTTTTAAATCTGCAGCCATCAGAATATTAATCCCAGTATAAATTATGTCAGATTAAACTATTAATACTGTCAATAACAGTAATTTAATCCCAGCAGAACCTGAATTTTAGAAACGGTTCTGTTGGTTCTGCCGGGTTTTTGTTCTGAAGGTTCTGGTTGTGTGAATTCTGGAGGAGCTTATAGGATCCTGTTTGGTACCGGAACCAGATTAACCATCCAAACCAGTAAGTTCTGACATTTAATCTGGACAAGAACTGGGCTCAAACCAGAACCGGGTTCAGAACCGGGTTCAGAACCGGGTTCAGAACCGGGCTCCGAACCGGGTTCAGAACCGGGTTCAGAACCGGGCTCCGAACCGGGTTCAGAACCGGGCTCAGAACCATCGCCTGGTCCAGTTCTGAGAATCGGATCAACCATTGAAACGTCAAAAAATAAAAAAATTCTCCAAAATATGAAACTAAAAATTTTCTAAATTTGATTTTAATAAAAACTTTTAGAGAAAAAATAAATTAAAAGTTTAATTAAATTTAAAATAGTTTGATTCTAAATAAAATGCTGATAACAGTGAGGTTCTGGTTCCGGCTCGGCCCAGTTAGTGTCATGGAGCTTCAGGCTGTGTGAATTCTGGCTATAAGATGTTCTTTGGTACCGGAACCAGTCTGACCATCAGAACCAGTAAGTTCTGATCAACATTATTTTATTGGACTTTATATGAATCTGGTTCTGATGATGTTTGGACCGGAACCAGAACTTCTGCTGATCAAACCTGATTATTGGCAGAAACTGTTAATCAGTTCAGATCAGTTTTATTTCTAAACATTTTAAATGTTAAATATTAAATGTTTCTGATTCATTTTAACTCTAAATCTATAGATCAATATTTATATTTATCATATAGACATTAATTAACAATAATACTTATTGATGATTATTGATGATTATTGATGATTATTGATGAAACGGAGCGCGCTCAGTCCGCTCATCAGTTATGGATTATTGATGGATTATTGATCCAGATTGTGTCACGACGTTTCACACAGTGTGAACACAAACAGGATCCAGTTTGGACCTGGAACCAGTTTAACCATTGAACCCAGTAAGTTCTGCTTTTAATTGTTCTTTTCAGAACCAGAACCGGATCCGGTTCCATAAAATAAAGATCAATACTGGATCATTTCTACATTTCAGGGAAAAAAATGAAAAATTTAAAAAATAATTTTAATAATTTCTCTTAAAAACTCAGAACCAGAACCGGTTCATCCATAGAACCCGGTTCTGGTTCTGGCTCAAAGTTTGGTTTCAAAGTAAAAGCCTTGCTGAAATAATCCTGAAACTGTAGCGGTTCTGATCTGGTTCTGATCCGGCTGGGTTTCGGTTCTGGAGCTTCATGCTGTGTGAATCTTGGGCAGAAGTTCATCTTTGGTACCGGAGCCAGTTTAACCGTCGAACCCAGTAAGTTCTGGTTTTAATTGTTTCTGGACTCTTCAGAACCGGGTCCGGTTCTGTAAAATGTGGATCATTTTTATATTTCAGAAAAAAAAAGTTTATTTAAAAAAACCATAAAAATAAAATCTTAAATATTAATTTATAATTTCCTTCTGAAACCCGTTTATCTGTGGAACCCGGTTCTGGTTCTGCTGAACCCGTTTATGTTCTGAACCTTCCTGCTGTGTGACTGACGGATATAAGATGATCTTTGGTACCGGAACCAGTTTGACCATCAGAACCAGTAAGTTCTGATCCAAATGTTTCATGATTTCATCTCAGATCAATAAAACCCGATCAGAACCAATCAGAACCGATCAGAACCAGTAGAACCGATCAGAACCAGTGGTAGAACTGGTTCTGTAATCCAGCTTCAGGTCCAGATAAATAATCCAGATTAAACATTTTATTTATTCTATTGATCAGGTTTTAATCTCATTGGTTCTGGTTCTGGTACCAGAGTTTATCAACCGGACCGGTTCTGATGGTTCTGGTTCTGGAGCTTCAGACTGTGTGACTGACAGCAGTGGATTTAAGTTGATCTTTGGTTCTGGAACCAGTTTGACCATCGGAACCAGTAAGTTCTGATTCTGTTCAGTCATTACAGAGGAGGTCCGGTTGACCCAAAAGTTCTGGTTCTGAAATGATGAGAGGATTTTCTATGGATCAGATCCGTTTTATGATCCGAATGAAACACAATCAGAACCAGTGGTTCTGCTTAGAAAAGGTTCTGTTCGGCTCACATTGGGACCCGGTTCTGAAGTAACTGTAGAACCCGGTAAGTTCTGATCCGGATCTCTCTGGTTCTGGAGATTTGAATGTTTGGTCCGTTTCTCCTGAAACTCATCAGAACCTCGGCTGAAACGGGTCCAGAACCGGTTCTGAAAGACAAAATCAAAATAAAAAACAAATAAATTTTTTAAATGAATAAAAAATATTTAATATTTATTCTGACCTTTCAAAGTAAAAGCCTTTCTTTAAGGATCAGAAATAATTTATTTTCCTGGGACAGGAGCGGTTCTGACCCGGTTCTGATCCGGTTGGTACCGGCTGGGTTTTGGTTCTGGAGCCTCAGGCTGTGTGAATGCTGGGCAGAAGCTGATCTTTGGTACCGGAACCAGTTTAACCATCGAACCCAGTAAGTTCTGTCCTCCGGCCCGTTTGGACCGTTTGTAGATGCAGTTTGGTTCTGATGAAGTCGGTTTGGAGATGGAACCAAACCCGTTTGGTCTTACAACCAGAACCAGTCAGAAACTAAAACCTAAAAAACTAAAGAATCCAGAAGGTTCTGCCAGGCCCGGGCCGACCCGGTGGTCTGGTTCTGGTTCTGGTTCTGCAGCTTAATGTCAGGGCGCTTCATGCTGTGTGAATTCTGGTGGAAACCAGTTCAAGATCCTGTTTGGTACCGGAACCAGGCTGAGCGTCCAGAACCGTAAGTTCTGCTGAACAAATGAAATAATTTAATGAGTTTCTGTTTTCTGAAGCCGTTTGGACCCGGAACCAGAACCTTCTGGTCAGACCCGGTTCTGGACAGAAACTGAGATTTTAAATGATGAATTTATTAAAATCTTATTTCTTCAATAATTATCGACTTTCTGCCTCATTAAATTAATGGGTAACACTTTATTTGAAGGGGTGAATAAGACTGTAATAAACATGTCATAACACTGTCATAAACATGTCATAACACCTGTCATGAACATGAATAATCCTTCATGAATATTTATGACTGTTGTCATAAAGCGTCATTTGGTAAATTATGACACTTTTAATACAAAGTTGACATTATTCAAAATGTCTTTATGACAACTTGACATTAACCAAGAAATCATTTCTGTTTAAACTTTACCTTTAATAACATAAAGTTACCTCATTTTTAAAGTGCAATCAGTAAAACTTTTATAACAAATTTATATCAGTAATGATTTATTGGTTAATGTCAAGTTGTCATAACAAAGACATTTTGAATAATGTCAACTTTGTATTAAAAGTGTCATAATTTACCGAATGAAGCTTTATGACAACAGTCATAAATATTCATGAAGGATTATTCATGTTCATGACAGGAGTTATGACATGTTTATTACAGTCTTATTCACCCCTTCAAATAAAGTGTTACCAATTAATTTATGTTTAAATTAAAATATTTTTTTTTCCTTTTATTCAAATCAATATTTCATATTGGTGGATGTTTCCAGCAGAACCGGCCCGGTTCTGCTCGGCCCGGTTCTGCTCGGTTTGGCTCGGCCCGGTTCTGCTCGGTTTGGCTCGGCCCGGTTCTGCTCGGTTTGGCTCGGCCCGGTTCTGCTCGGCCCGGTTCGGACCAGAAGCTTCATGTTGTTTGGATCAACTGAAGATGATCTTTGGTTCTGGAACCAGTTTGACCATCGAACCCAGTAGGTTCTGATTCTGACCCGAATCAGAATTATTTAATACTTATTGGTGATTATTGATGAAACGGAGCGCGCTCAGTCTGCTGATCAGTTATGGATTATTGATGGATTATTGATCCAGATTGTGTCACGACGTTTCACACAGTGTGAATTCAAACCAGAACAGGATCCTATTTGGTTCTGGAACCAGTTTAACCATTGAACCCAGTAAGTTCTGCTTTTAAGTGTTCCTTTCAGAACCAGAACCGGATCCGGTTCTATGAAATGTGGATCAATTTTACATTTCAGAGAAAAAATTAAAAATGTTTTTAAATATTTTAAAAATCTGAATGTTCTGGAACCCGTTTACCTGCAGAACCCGGTTCTGGTTCTGCTGAACCCGTTTATGTTCTGGACCTTCCTGCTGTGTGACTGGTGGATATAAGATGATCTTTGGTACCGGAACCAGTTTGACCATCGAACCCAGTAGGTTCTGATCCAGATCTTTAATGGTTCCAGTCTGAGCTGCAGATTTAATTTCTCTGAAATGTTTTTGCCAAAAGTTGAAAAATGAATAAAATGTTTCAATAAAAACCCGATCAGAACCAATCAGAACCGATCAGAACCAGTAGAACCGATCAGAACCAGTAGTAGAACTGGTTCTGTAATCCAGCTTCAGGTCCAGATAAATAATCCAGATTAAAGATTTAATTTATTCTATTAATCAGGTTTTAATCTCATCAGTTCTGGTTCTGGTACCAGAGTTTATCAACCGGACCGGTTCTGATGGTTCTGGTTCTGGAGCTTCAGGCTGTGTGAATGCTGCCGGGGGATTTAAGATCTTCTTTGGTTCTGGAACCAGTTTGACCATCAGAACCAGTAAGTGACATTTATTATTTATTCGCCACCAAATTAAACTTTAAAAACTAAATTCAGATTTTACTGAATTAATTAATCGGGTCGGTCCGGTCCGGTCCATCTGTCTGGGTTCTGGAGCTTCATCCTGATCTCTGGTACCGGAACCAGTTTAACCATCAGAACCAGTAAGTTCTGATTTTTTTTTCTGGACTCTTCAGAACCAGATCCGGTTTGATAGCAGAACATCTGGATCAGAACCTTTTTCACGTTTCAGAGGGAAAAAATTTAAAACATTTTTAAAAATCTTTAAAATTCCATTTTAAAATTTTGTACCTTCAGAAATCGGGTCTGGAACCCGTTTATCTATAGAACCGGTTCTGGTTCTGCTGAACCAGTTTGTGTTCTGGGTCGTCAGGCTGTGTGACTGGTTCAGGTGGATTTAACAGGATCATCTTTGGTACCGGAACCAGTTTGACCATCGAACCCAGTAAGTTCATCAGAACCGCGACCCATTTAAGATGAAACTGAACAAAATGAAACAGTGAAGTGAGCCGGGTCCAGAACTGGGTCCAGGACCGGTCCGGAACCGGGTTCAGGTCCAGAACCGGGTCCAGGTCCAGAACCGGGTCTGACTGGACGAAAAAAAAAAAAAAATCAGAAATAATTTCTTGACTAGAAATAATCCTGAGACTGAAGCGAGTTCTGATCCGGTTGGTACCGGCTGGGTTTTGGTTCTGGAGCCTCAGGCTGTGTGAATACTGGAGGTGGAACCAAGATGATGTTTGGTACCGGAACCAGTTTGACCATCGAACCCAGTAAGTTCTGATCAAATGGTTCATTTAGTTTCTGGTGGTTTTTTTCTGAAATTTTTTTGCTGAAAGTTTAAAAATGAATAAAATGTTTAAATTAAAACCCGATCAGAACCAGTAGAACCGATCAGAACCAGTAGAACCGATCAGAACCAGTGGTAGAACTGGTTCTGTAATCCAGCTTCAGGTCCAGATAAATAATCCAGATTAAAGATTTAATTTATTCTAATAATCAGATTTTAATCTCATTGGTTCTGGTTCTGGTACCAGTTTATCAACCGGACCGGTTCTGATGGTTCTGGTTCTGGAGCTTCATGCTGTGTGAATGCTGGGAACAAGATGATCTTTGGTTCTGGAACCAGTTTAACCAGTGAAACCAGTGAGTTCAAAATGTATTTTTACTAAAAACGTTTTCAGGATTTTAAAATAATTTTCCTGTTTTTGATCTGCATAAACCTGAAAAAATAATTTACTGAAGACTGGAAAAAACAGCAGCAGAACCAGAACAGAACCAGACCAGAACCAGTACAGAACCAGAACAGAACCAGACCAGAACCAGTACAGAACCAGAACAGAACCAGAACAGAACCAGTACAGAACCAGGACAGAACCAGTACAGAACCAGTAACCAGAGGTTCTGCTGTAGATTCTGGTTCTGTTCATCACAGATACGGTTCTGGAGCTTCAGGCTGTGTGACTGATGGTGGATTAAAGATGATCTTTGGTTCTGGAACCAGTTTAACCATTGAACCCAGTAAGTTCTGATCCAGATCTTTAATGGTCCAGTTAGAGACGCTTCACTTTTAATTTCTCTGAAATGTTTTTGCTAAAAGTTTAAAAATGACTAAAACAGAATCAGTTCAATAAAGAACCAGTCAGAACCGGTTCTGGTCGGTTCTGATTGGTTTTATCTGGACCTGAAGTTCATCTTTAGAAAATAATCCAGATTAAAGATTTAATTTATTCTAATAATCAGATTTTAATCTCATCAGTTCTGCTTCTGGTAATAGTTTATCAACCGGACCGGTTCTGATGGTTTTGGTTCTGGAGCCTCAGGTTGTGTGAATGCTGGAGGTGGAACCAAGATGATGTTTGGTACCGGAACCAGTTTGGCCATCGAACCCAGTAAGTTCTGATCAAATGGTTCATTTAGTTTCTGGTGGTTTTTTTCTGAAATTTTTTTGCTGAAAGTTTAAAAATGAATAAAATGTTTAAATTAAAACCCGATCAGAACCAGTAGAACTGATCAGAACCAGTGGTAGAACTGGTTCTGTAATCCAGCTTCAGGTCCAGATAAATAATCCAGATTAAAGATTTAATTTATTCTAATAATCAGATTTTAATCTCATTGGTTCTGGTTCTGGTACCAGTTTATCAAGAGGACCGGTTCTGATGGTTCTGGTTCTGGAGCTTCATGCTGTGTGAATGCTGGGAACAAGATGATCTTTGGTTCTGGAACCAGTTTAACCATTGAAACCAGTAAGATTTTATATTTTTATGTTTCTGAGCAAAAACGTTTAAAATCCATTTTCTGGTCACGAATCATTAAGAGAAACTTTTTAATGAAATTATTTAAGAATTTTATTTATTTGAGTTTTAAAAATCACATTTTAATTCAACCCAACAAAATTCTGAAAAATGAACATTAATAAAAACATTAAATTATTTTTCAATCTAAATAAAATTAAAATTAAGTTTTAATAAATCAGATTTTATGTTTTACTGCTCGATCCGGTCAGAACCAGTCAGAACCGGTCAGAACCAGTCAGAACCTGTCAGAACCAGTCAGAACCTGTCAGAACCAGTCAGAACTGGTCAGAACCAGTCAGAACCGGTTAGAACCGGGTTCTTGTTGGGGAGCTTCAGGCTGTGTGACTGGATCCAGTGGATATAAGATGATCTTTGGTTCTGGAACCAGTTTAACCATTGAACCCAGTAAGTTCTGATCCAGATCTTTAATGGTCCAGTTAGAGACGCTTCACTTTTAATTTCTCTGAAATGTTTTTGCTAAAAGTTTAAAAATGACTAAAACAGAATCAGTTCAATAAAGAACCAGTCAGAACCGGTTCTGGTCGGTTCTGATTGGTTTTATCTGGACCTGAAGTTCATCTTTAGAAAATAATCCAGATTAAAGATTTAATTTATTCTAATAATCAGATTTTAATCTCATCAGTTCTGCTTCTGGTAATAGTTTATCAACCGGACCGGTTCTGATGGTTTTGGTTCTGGAGCCTCAGGTTGTGTGAATGCTGGAGGTGGAACCAAGATGATGTTTGGTACCGGAACCAGTTTAACCATTGAAACCAGTAAGATTTTATATTTTTATGTTTCTCAGCAAAAACGTTTAAAATCCATTTTCTGGTCACGAATCATTAAGAGAAACTTTTTAATTAAATTATTTAAGAATTTTATTTATTTGAGTTTTAAAAATCACATTTTAATTCAACCCAACAAAATTCTGAAAAATGAACATTAATAAAAACATTAAATTATTTTTCAATCTAAATAAAATTAAAATTAAGTTTTAATAAATCAGATTTTATGTTTTACTGCTCGATCCGGTCAGAACCAGTCAGAACCGGTCAGAACCAGTCAGAACTGGTCAGAACTGGTCAGAACCAGTCAGAACCGGTCAGAACCGGTCAGAACCAGGTTCTTGTTGGGAAGCTTCAGGCTGTGTGACTGGAACCGGTGGATATAAGATGATCTTTGGTTCTGGAACCAGTTTGACCATCGAACCCAGTAAGTTCTGGTTTAATTTGTTTTCTGGACTCTTCAGAACCGGGTCACGTTTAATAACAGAACATCTGGATCAGTGAGTTACTGGATCTTTATTCGATATTTTAGAGAAGAAATAAAAATGTAAAAAAAAATTTTTTAATCTTTAAAATTTTAATTTGAATATTTTATAATTAACTTTCATGTGGCACCAGATTTTCTTCAGAGCCCGGTTCTGGTTCTGATGAACCCGTTAATGTTCTGGGTCGCCATTCTGTGTGACTGATGGAGGATATAATAAGATCATATTTGGACCTGGAACCAGTTTAACCAGTGAAACCAGTGAGTTCAAAATGTATTTTTACTAAAAACGTTTTCAGGATTTTAAAATAATTTTCCTGTTTTTGATCTGCATAAACCTGAAAAAATAATTTACTGAAGACTGGAAAAAACAGCAGCAGAACCAGAACAGAACCAGTACAGAACCAGAACAGAACCAAAACAGAACCAGAACAGAACCAGACCAGAACCAGTACAGAACCAGAACAGAACCAAAACAGAACCAGTTTAGACCCAGTAACCAGAGGTTCTGCTGTAGATTCTGGTTCTGTTCGTCACAGATACGGTTCTGGAGCTTCAGGCTGTGTGACTGATGGTGGATTAAAGATGATCTTTGGTTCTGGAACCAGTTTAACCATTGAACCCAGTAAGTTCTGATCCAGATCTTTAATGGTCCAGTTCTGGTCCTAAATGTTCTGGAGTAACTTTCTAAACTTTAGATCAAAAAGTTCTTTTACTGAGTCGGGTTCTGTTTGGTGATTCTGTCATTGATGCAGAACCAGTTTAACCAGTTTAACCAGTAGAACCAGTAGAACCAGTTTAACCAGTAGAACCAGTTTAACCAGTAGAACCAGTAGAACCAGTTTAACCAGTAGAACCAGTAGAACCAGTAGAACCAGTAGAACCAGTTTAACCAGTAGAACCAGTAGAACCAGTTTAACCAGTAGAACCAGTTTAACCAGTTTAACCAGTAGAACCAGTTTAACCAGTAGAACCAGTAGAACCAGTTTAACCAGTAGAACCAGTTTAACCAGTTTAACCAGTTTAACCAGTTAGTGTTTCTGTTATAAATAAACTTTTCCAGTTGTAGACGATTCAGATCCAAAGTTTCAGAACCAACACAGTTTCAGTTCTGGTTCTTTGGATCCGCTGATGGAAAAATAAACACGGAAATTTAATAAAACCAGTAAAAATCAAATGATTAATGGAAACCAGTTTAAATCTGAGACGTTAAACTGGATTCTTTTACAGAGGGTTGGTTCTGGTTGGTTCTGGTTGGTTCTGGTTGGTTCTGCTCGGTTATTGTTGAGGAGATTCATATTGTGTGTTTACTGGGAACAAGATGATCTTTGGTTCTGGAACCAGTTTAACCATTGGAACCAGTAAGATTTTATGTTTTTATCTGATTATTCAGAAACACATTTACTGATCATTAAACGCCAGCGCTCACCTAAACCCTTATAAACTCTGATAAAAGCTTTTATTTCTGCTTTTTTATTTAATCCAACTAAAACTCAGACAAAAAGGAAAATAAGTAAAAAATCTGAGATGAAATTTAAATTTAAACCAAAAACAAATTAATAAAAAAAACATCAAATTAACAAAAATAAATGGAACAGATTTTATGTTTCAACGATCAGAACCGGTCCGATCCGGTCCGATCCAGTCCGATCCGGTCAGAACCGGTTCTTGTTGGGGAGATTCAGGCTGTGTGACTGGAACCGGTGGAGTTAAGATGATCTTTGGTACTGGAACCAGTTTGACCATCGAACCCAGTAAGTTCTGATCCACAGGACACATGTTGGTAAAAACCAGTGAAACCAGTAAAACCAGTGAAACAGGTTTACATTCATGGAGTTTCAGGTTTTAATGATGATAAATTCATAAATCCTGAAACATTTAAATTCAGTGAAAACTCAGGATTATTTAAAACCAGTGATGATGATGTTACTGGGCAAACTGGGAGTTTTTAAAACATTTTATTCTTTACACTGTAAAAAATCTGCAGTTTAATTTGATGACTAAAATTATAATTAGCTAAAAATATATAAAAATAAAACATTTTTAAAGTTGATAAAATAATAACTTAGGACTGGAGTCGGGTTGGGTGGGTCGGTCCAATCAGATCCGGTTGGGTCGGTCCAATCAGATCCGGTTGTGTCGGTCTGGTCCGATCCGGTTGGGTCGGTCCAATCAGATCCGGTTGGGTCGGTCTGGTCCGATCCGGTTGGGTCGGTCCAATCAGATCCGGTTGGGTCAGTCTGGTCCAGTCCGGTTTGTGCCACTGAGCCTCATGCTGTGTGAATTCTGGTTCTGTCAGGTTGACCTTTGGACCTGGAACCAGTTTAACCATTGAACCCAGTAAGTTGGAGTTATTATTTACAGTGCAGCGCCGTCTTCCCGTCCAGAACCGGACGAAAAAATAAATTAAAGAAAAGCTGAATTTATGACCCAAATATCAGAACCAGCTGGTCCAAACGGCTGCTGGGTTTCTGGTACCGAGCTTCATGATGTGTGACTGGAACCGGATACAAGATCCTGTTTGGATCCGGAACCAGTTTGACCATCGAACCCAGTAAGTTCTGATTAATGTTGAATTTGACTGAATTAGATTCATAAATAAGTGAAATAAATTAAATTATTGACAAAAATATTTAAATTTGAATAAAATCATTAAATTTTCTGCCAGGTAATAAAATAATCAATAAACCTCATAATTAATGTTTGGATCAGAACCTGCTGCAGTTTGTCAGGTTGGGTTTTGGTTCTGGATCCTCCTGCTGTGTGAACACTGGTGTGAACAGGATCCTGTTTGGTACCGGAACCAGTTTGACCATCGAACCCAG
Organism: Poecilia mexicana; assembly: GCF_051168715.1. Taxonomy (NCBI): domain Eukaryota; kingdom Metazoa; phylum Chordata; class Actinopteri; order Cyprinodontiformes; family Poeciliidae; genus Poecilia; species Poecilia mexicana. The sequence continues at coordinate 757,276 of NW_028263386.1, read as the reverse complement.
TAAGTCTTTGGATCGGGTTGGTTTGTTATGGGCAGCAGCTGGTGATCAGCTATTGGTGATCAGTGATCAGTTATTGGTGATCAGCTATTGGTGATCAGTAATCAGTTATTGGTGATCAGTTTATTAAAACAGATTTTTCTGCATCACTGAAGTGAAAAACTCCAGATTTTATTTTTATTCTGTAAATAATCATAAATTTAATCAGAACCAGAGAAAAATGAACATTTGGTTCTGACTGCAGATCGTTTGGGTTTGGGTTCTGGTCCTCGGTTCTGTGGCTGGTGGAACCGGTCGGTACCGAATCGTCTTTGGGCCTGGAACCAGTTTGACCATTGAACCCAGTAAACTTCCAGTTCTGGACCCAGAGGTTCTGTTGAAATGAAGAACCAGAACCGGGTCCAACCAGAACCAGTGGATTTAAAACAGTTTTAGAGAAACTGATTGAATTTAAAACATTTGCAGCAGAAAATATGAACCAGAACCAGAAAGTTTGACAATAATCTGAGATTATTAGATTAATTCATTTCACTGAGTTACCAATCTGATCAATAAGCCGATATCGGTTATCAATTTACTGTCAGAAATAATATTTCCTGCCTGATGCTACAAAAGTTTTTAATCTCAGAAATAAATTATAGAAATTTAACAGAAAAATCTGTAACAAAGAGACAAGCAGACATTTTAACCAGAACCGGGTCCAATCAGAACCGGGTCCAACCAGAACCGGGTCCAATCAGAACCGGGTCCAACCAGAACCGGGTCCAATCAGAACCGGGTCCAATCAGAACCGGGTCCAACCAGAACCGGGTCCAATCAGAACCGGGTCCAGTCAGAACCGGGTCCAATCAGAACCGGGTCCAATCAGAACCGGGTCCAGTCAGAACCGGGTCCAATCAGAACCGGGTCCAGTCAGAACCCGGTTCTGGCTGTGGACAGCGGATCACGTTTGCAGCTGGATGAAAATGAATCAGTGAAAACAGTGAATATTAATGTAAACTCTAAACCATCCAGCAGGTTTTACAGTGAAAAGCTGCCATGTAAAAACTGGAGCAAATCAGTTTTATTAATGTTTTCTGGTTAATTATGGAATCAAGTCAGAAATCATTAAATTATCGTCTCAAACTTCAGTTTAAATATTTTATTAGTTTGAATTCAGGAGTTAAACAGAAAATGATAAATAAAATCTTCATTCATATAAAGTTCTTATCGTCGTTCCTGCAGCCGGTTTGTGATCTGGTTCCAGTCGCTGTGTGAACGCTAACAAGCTTATCTTTGGGAAAGGAACCAAACTGCAGGTTTATTCCAGTAAGTGGAATATTTTCATTTTTCTGCTCATCAACAGTTAATAAACATTTAAACAAACAGGAATCTGAACATCTGAGTTTTATTCTTCCAGATTCTATAAAGTCTGAATAAAAACCAGTCAGCAGGAAAACCTGAGGATTTATTTCTACTGGACCCAAAACGCAAAAACATCAAATATTTCATTTCCATGTGGATCATTTTGATCTGAACGAGTCGATCAGAACCAACATGGAGGTTCTGCTGGTTTCACATGGAACCGTTTTATTCATCAGGCAGAAAACAGAACCAGGCAGGTTCTGATGCCGGCCTGGGGAATAAATAATAATAATAATAATAATAATAATAATAATAATAATAATAATAATAATTATTATTATTATTATTATTATTATTATCTTCATCGATGACGTTATCAGATAAAATGTTTGTTATTAAATAGATTCTGACTGGAGGGCTAAACGGGCCCAGTGGTTGTTGTTCTGCTGGTCCCGGTTCTGGTCCTGGTCCTGGTTCTGGTCCTGGTTCTGGTCCTGGTCCTGGTTCTGGTCCTGGTCCTGGTTCTGGATGTTGTGTTTGTCACAGTGTGTCTCTTTCTGCAACCCGACTCGTCTTTGGTACCGGAACCAAGCAGTTAGTCCAGCTCAGTGAGTTCAGCTGTTTGTTTCATACTAAACCTGTTAATTAATATTATTAATATTATTTATAACTTATTACTGAATCGTTTTGTGATTAAACATCTTCATCAACCTGCTGCATTGAAACCTGAAATGTTTCATCGGGTCAGAATCAGAACCGTTTCCAGGAACCTGCTGAAACATCTTCATGTCTCCAAAGGAGATAAAAAATAAAAATCCCAAATTTTTCATCATTAGCACTAAAAACTGAAATAAAAGTTAATCAGTCCTTAATAAAACGTGACTCTTGTATAAATCACTGTAAATCATGTTTCAGCATGTTGTTGGACTTGGTCCGGTTCTGGTTCTGGTCTTCTGCAGTTCTCGTCAGGAACTGATTCTCTGTGTGACTGGAAACTATAAGGTTTTATTTGGACCCGGATCGCGGCTGATGGTTCAGAAACGTGAGTTTGATGTTCAGATCAATAAACCTGATCTGGACCATAAATACATTAAATCTTCTTCACTGTAAATTTTAATTCTTTACATTTTGATTTTTCACAACCAATCACAGAAAAACAATTTAATATTTAATCTGGGTAAACAAATCTTCAGATTACTGAATAATCCCATGGAAAATATGTTAAATAATCCCCATGGCAACCTCTGGTTCTGTTTGATTCTGTTCGGTTCTGTTTGGTTCTGTTGGTTCTGTTTGATTCTGTTCGGTTCTGTTTGGTTCTGTTTGGTTCTGTTGGTTCTGTTGGTTCTGTTGGTTCTGTTTGGTTCTGTTTGGATCTGTTGGTTCTGTTTGATTCTGTTCGGTTCTGTTTGGTTCTGTTTGGTTCTGTTGGTTCTGTTGGTTCTGCTGGTTCTGTTTGGTTCTGTTTGGTTCTGTTGGTTCTGTTTGGATCTGTTGGTTCTGTTTGATTCTGTTTGGTTCTGTTGGTTCTGTTGGTTCTGCTGGTTCTGTTTGGTTCTGTTTGGTTCTGTTGGTTCTGTTTGGATCTGTTGGTTCTGTTTGATTCTGTTTGGTTCTGTTGGTTCTGTTGGTTCTGTTTGGTTCTGTTGGTTCTGTTTGGATCTGTTGGTTCTGTTTGATTCTGTTTGGTTCTGTTGGTTCTGTTGGTTCTGTTTGGTTCTGTTGGTTCTGTTTGGATCTGTTGGTTCTGTTTGGTTCTGTTTGGATCTGTTGGTTCTGTTGGTTCTGCTGGTTCTGTTTGGTTCTGTTTGGTTCTGTTTGGTTCTGTTGGTTCTGTTTGGATCTGTTGGTTCTGTTTGGTTCTGTTTGGTTCTGTTTGGATCTGTTGGTTCTGTTTGGTTCTGTTTGGTTCTGTTTGGATCTGTTGGTTCTGTTTGGTTCTGTTTGGATCTGTTGGTTCTGTTTGGTTCTGTTTGGATCTGTTGGTTCTGTTGGTTCTGCTGGTTCTGTTTGGTTCTGTTTGGTTCTGTTGGTTCTGTTTGGATCTGTTGGTTCTGTTTGATTCTGTTTGGTTCTGTTGGTTCTGCTGGTTCTGTTTGGTTCTGTTTGGTTCTGTTGGTTCTGTTTGGATCTGTTGGTTCTGTTTGATTCTGTTTGGTTCTGTTTGGATCTGTTGGTTCTGTTCGGTTCTGTTTGATTCTGTTTGGTTCTGCTGGTTCTGTTGGTTCTGTTTGGTTCTGCTGGTTCTGTTCGGTTCTGTTCGGTTCTGTTGGTTCTGTTGGTTCTGTTTGGTTCTGCTGGTTCTGTTGGTTCTGTTTGGTTCTGTTGGTTCTGTTCGGTTCTGTTCGGTTCTGTTGGTTCTGTTTGGTTCTGTTGGTTCTGTTCAGTTCTGTTCGGTTCTGTTTGGTTCTGTTTGATTCTGTTTGGTTCTGTTGGTTCTGTTTGGTTCTGTTTGATTCTGTTTGGTTCTGTTGGTTCTGTTTGGTTCTGTTGGTTCTGTTTGGTTCTGTTGGTTCTGTTGGTTCTGTTTGGTTCTGTTTGGTTCGGTTCTGTTTGGTTCTGTTGGTTCTGTTGGTTCTGTTTGGTTCTGTTCGGTTCGGTTCTGTTTGGTTCTGCTGGTTCTGTTGGTTCTGTTCGGTTCGGTTCGGTTCTGTTCGGTTCGGTTCTGTTTGGTTCTGTTGGTTCTGTTGGTTCTGCTGGTTCTGGTTGAGAGCCGCCACGCTGTGTGTCTGGATCTGGAAACAGGAAAATGATTTTTGGCGAAGGAACAAAGTCGACTGTTGAACATCGTGAGTAAAACGTCCCTGAATAATTTCACATGATAAAAATCTTAAAACCAAACATTTGATCCGTGTGGCGTCGGGTCAGAACCCAAAGTAACGTTTCGATGTTATTTTAGTAAAATTTATTGTTTCGGCCCGACATGTTGGAGATTCAGTCGGTTTTTTAACTCGTCGGTTTTCTGACTCGTCGGTTTTCTGACTCGTCGGTTTTCTGACTCGTCGGTTTTCTGACTCGTCGTCGGTCTCCTCTGATCGATTGTCTGATTATCGGTTATTGTTTCCGTCACGCTGACTGTGTGACTTCGTCTGGAAACTGGAAACTGGTTTTTGGAGGTGGAATCAGTCTGAGAGCAGAAAGCAGTGAGTACGGATCAGCAGTTAGAATAAAAACGTCTCCAGATTTTAATCCAACTCTGCAGATGAGTTTAAAATCTGATTATGAAAAATGTTGGAAAACTTTCACAACATGCAGACGATGTGATTCTGTGTCTTATTTTAATTCAGAAGGATAAACAGAAACATTTTATTAAAAATCTGTTTTTCTCTCGGCCGATTCTAATATTTCCATAAATAATCGAACATAAATGTGTTTCGGTTTCTGTCACCATGTTCGCCTCGGTGTGTCTGGAGTTAAAATCATTTTCGGTTCAGGAACAAAACTCACCATAGATTCACGTAAGTAGCAGCATTTTAATTTAAACTTTATTGTTATAGTTTATTCTTTAATCAAACTTTACATGACACAAAATGAAACTAGTGAAAAATCTTCACTTTAAAAACCAACTCGGCTCATTTTGCTGCTGTTCTTGCAGCCAAATGAAAGTTAAATACGACCAGAGATTATTTATAGTTTCAGCTTATTAAACATAAAGTTAACAACCAGTAGACGTTCAGCCCCGACTCACTGTGTGTCTCTTTCATCTGGAAACTATAAACTGAGCTTCGGAGAAGGAGCCGCGGTAACCATAGCAACCAGTGAGGAGATTATTATTACTACTATTATTATTATTATTATTATTATTATTATTATTATTATTATTATTATTTGGTAAATTATAAACCGAAGCCTTTGGGCTGATTGAACATCGATTATTTTATCTGCAGTAAAATTTGGTTTGATTCTGATTAAAAGTAAATGTTTAATTAATGAAAACTAATTTTCATATATGTAAATTAGTTTTATTTAAAATAATGACACCGAGATTTAATGAGTAAAAATTTATTTTGAAAATGTATTCAGCCTACATATGTAAAGATTCATCAGTATTAATAAAAATAATGTCAACAAATTCACTGGAAAATGTTTCCATCAAAACATTTAAAATCTGAAACAGAACCTTTAACAGAACCTTAAACAGAACCTTATAAAGGTTCTGTTAAAGGTTCTGTTAAAGTTTAACAGAACCTTTAAACTCATTTGGAAAAGGAACCAAACTCCTGATAGAAACTAGAAAGTTATTTATTAATGAGTGAAATTATACCTGAGGAAATTTAACATTAAATCTGCACACATGAGATTAAAATAATCCAGGTTAAATGTTTTCAACCTTATTTAGATTTAAAATAATTCTTTATCTGCTTGTTTTAATATTTAATAATTATAAATATTTTCCACCACAGTGAATCATAAGGTCAAGTGTAATATTAACAGTTTACCTGGTTATTGGCTGGTATTGTGAATATCATGAATACTAAATTAATATTTAATTAAACCAAAACTGGAGGTTTAAAAGTTTTAAAGGTTTTATTTCTGCCATCAGATGGTGGTCTAGTTAAAGTCCAGGTCAGAGTTACTGTGTGACAACAGCAGGAAACAGAAAGCTGATGTTTGGGGAAGGAACTAAACTAACGATAGAAAACAGTGAGTGAAAAATATTTAGTTCTGAAGTGAAGGAAACATTTTCTGAACGTTTGAGTTTGAAATATTTATTGTTAAAATGAGTTCAGACCCAGAAGGTCCGACGATTTGCTGATGATGTTTTTCTGTTTGAAGGTTTTACATCCGAGTGTTTCTGAGTTTATGCATCATTTCCACTCAGTTTATGTTTCACCTGAACAAACTTTTACTTCTTAAAGTTATAAAAACCACAAAACATCAACAAGGTCACGAAAACTGATTCTCACGAAATGTGCAAATATTCACATGTTGAATCCACCGAGAAATAAAAACTTAAATGCTGTAGTTTGGGAGTTTATCTGCTGTAGTTTGGGAGTTTATTTGCTATAGTTTGGGGGTTTATCTGCTGTAGTTTGGGAGTTTATCTGCTGTAGTTTGGGGGTTTATCTGCTGTAGTTTGGGGGTTTATCTGCTGTAGTTTGGGAGTTTATCTGCTGTAGTTTCGGGGTTTATCTGCTGTAGTTTGGGGTTTATCTGCTGTAGTTTGGGGTTTATCTGCTGTAGTTTGGGGGTTTATTCGCTGTAGTTTGGGGTTTATTTGCTGTAGTTTGGGAGTTTATCTGCTGTAGTTTGGGGGTTTATCTGCTGTAGTTTGGGAGTTTATTTGCTGTAGTTTGGGGGTTTATTTGCTGTAGTTTCAGCTCGGCGCTGCAGCACAGTGTGACTGGAAGTGGAAGCTGGAAAATGATTTTTGCGACGGGAACCAAACTAACGGTTCAGAAACGTGAGTCGAGATAAAACATTGATTTTTATTATGGATAAAAACTAAAACTCTGATTTTAAATGATTAATAGTTTCAGTAAAATATGGACACCAGAAAAACTAACAGAATTACACCATAAAATATTTGTGTTGTGAGATAATGAAGTGCAGAATAATAACACCAGGAGTTAATATTCACTGTAAAAACAAACATCAGTATTTTAGTTTATTCCTCAGATTTAATCTGAATTAATGACATGAAATGTGAAGTTCATCCTCAGAGTTTCTGCTCTGGTTTCTCCTGCTGTGTGAATAATTATGGAAATAAATTCATCTTTGGTCCTGGAACCAAACTGACAGTTCAGAAACGTGAGTTTATCTGAGTTTATGTTTTACACAACAAATTATTTAAACTTTACCTGATCAGAAATACATTAAAAAGACATGATTGAATCAAAAACTAATGTTTTCCAGGATGATGTGTTTATTAGACTAAAATCGTCAAACGATTTTAATTGATTATTGAGAGAATATCGCTGATGGTCAGAGCAGTTCAGTCACTGATCAGTTTCTGCTGATCGACTGAAGAACTGGAATCTATAAAGTCACATCCAGAAAAGGAACCAAAATATTAAAATAAGTTTTTTATTAAATGACCAACATCTTTAACATTCAGAGGGAAAACATGCGACACGGATCAGATCCAATGATCCACCAACTGAAACGCTGAATGTTTTTAACTTTATTTACATTTTTGATGTAAAAATATTTCTATAATTGTTTGTTTTAAAGTTTAAGACTTTAGAAATATTTTTGCAGTAAAGGTAACCATCAGATCAGGAGCTTAAAGTAAAGCTTCACTTGGATATTCACTAGAATGATGAGTTATATAAATACTTTGGTCTAGATAAGAGTATCTATCTAGATAGATACTCTATCTAGATAGATAGAGTATCTATCTATCTATCTAGATAGATACTCTATCTAGATAGATAGATACTATCTAGTATCTATCTATACTAGATAGTATAGATAGATACTATCTAGATAGATAGTATCTATCTAGATACTATCTATCTAGATAGATACTAGATAGATAGTATCTATCTAGATAGATAGATATCTATCTAGACAGATTGATATCTATCTATCTAGATAGATAGTATCTATCTAGATAGATACTCTATCTAGATAGATAGAGTATCTATCTATCTAGATAGATACTCTATCTAGATAGATAGATACTATATCTATCTATCTATAACATGGGGATTGTTTAAAAACAATCCCCATGTTTTTAAACATGGGGATTTCATGTTTAAAAACATGAAATCCCCAAAACTGGAGGTTTAAAAGTTTTAAAGGTTTTATTTCTGCCATCAGATGGTGGTCTAGTTAAAGTCCAGGTCAGAGTTACTGTGTGACAACAACAGGAGTGACAAAGCTGATCTTTGGGGAAGGAACTAAACTAACGATACAAAACAGTGAGTGAAAAACTGAAACTATCAGCAAATATAAACGTTTGACAATTAAACCGAAATGTGTTGAAATTCTGTTAAACATGTTGAATCCACTGGGAAGTAAATGCTGTAGTTTGGGAGTTTATTTGCTGTAGTTTGGGAGTTAATTTGCTGTAGTTTGGGAGTTTATTCGCTGTAGTTTGGGAGTTTATTCGCTGTAGTTTGGGGGTTTATTTTGTGTAGTTTGGGGGTTTATTTTCTGTAGTTTGGGAGTTTATTTGCTGTAGTTTGGGGGTTTATTCGGTGTAGTTTGGGAGTTTATTTGCTGTAGTTTGGGAGTTTATTTGCTGTAGTTTGGGGGTTTATTCGGTGTAGTTTGGGGGTTTATTTTCTGTAGTTTGGGAGTTTATCTGATGTAGTTTGGGAGTTTATTCGCTCTAGTTTGGGGGTTTATTTGCTGTAGTTTGGGGGTTTATTTGCTGTAGTTTGGGGGTTTATTTGCTGTAGTTTGGGGGTTTATTCGCTGTAGTTTGGGGGTTTATTTGCTGTAGTTTGGGGGTTTATTTGCTGTAGTTTGGGGGTTTATCTGCTGTAGTTTGGGAGTTTATTTGCTGTAGTTTGGGAGTTTATTTGCTGTAGTTTGGGGGTTTATTTGCTGTAGTTTGGGAGTTTATTTGCTGTAGTTTGGGGGTTTATTCGGTGTAGTTTGGGAGTTTATTTGCTGTAGTTTGGGAGTTTATTTGCTGTAGTTTGGGGGTTTATTCGGTGTAGTTTGGGGGTTTATTTTCTGTAGTTTGGGAGTTTATCTGATGTAGTTTGGGAGTTTATTCGCTCTAGTTTGGGGGTTTATTTGCTATAGTTTGGGAGTTTATTTGCTGTAGTTTGGGAGTTTATTTGCTGTAGTTTGGGGGTTTATCTGCTGTAGTTTGGGGGTTTATCTGCTGTAGTTTGGGGGTTTATTCGGTGTAGTTTCAGCTCCGCGCTGCAGCACAGTGTGACTGGAAGTGGAAACTTTAAAATGTTTTTTGGGACGGGAACCAAACTGACGGTTCAGAAACGTGAGTTTATCTCAGTTTATGTTTTACACGACAAATTATTTAAATTACATCTTGAAACTCTCAGGTTGTTGGTTCACAGGTAGAAAACATGATCGGATCAAAACCTACCGTTTCCAGGATTTATTGATTATGTTAAAATAATCAGTTTATTCCTGCTTGGTTACGTTATGAATCGATCATATTTGAGCGGCTCGGCGTTTCTGCTGCTGACCGACTGGCTGTGTGTCTGGATACGGAAACTCAGAACCCGTCTTTGGTTCTGGATCCAAACTGACGGGTCTGTCCGGTACGTTTTATTCATTTTACTTACAAATCAAACTATAATGTCACATTTTGGTTTAAATCCAGATTTAAAAAATAAACTGGATAAATTATATCAGTAATGTTTTACGGTTCCTGTCAGAAATCAGAGTTTTTGCTGATTTTTATGCTGACGACTTTCTGGTTTTGGAAACTCAGAACCAAACTGGATCCAAACTGACGGTTCCGTCCAGAACGTTTATCTGTTTAATATCAGATGAACTTTATCGATATTAAACTTCACAGGAGATAAAACCTTCAGATTGTTGATTTTACTGCAGTTAAAGTTTTTACACTCCAATAATAATTCATATTATTTACAGGTTTATTAGTTTCATCTGAATCTTTTCTGATTGTGACTGAAAACATCAGGAGCCAAAATGAATCAAATAGTTTTTATTATTTGATAGATAAACATCAGAATCATCCTGAATGTCACCAGAAACATCAGGAATAAAATATTTCATTCATAACCATCCATTTCACACCTTTAAATCATATTTAGTCTTAATTTAAACAATTGAATGTATTTCTGGGTTTCCTGACTCGGTTCTTCTGCTGTGTGACATCGAGCAGCAACACGAAGCTGCTGTTTGGTTCTGGTACCAAACTAAACATCGGACCCAGTAAGTTTTTATTAGTTATGGGAAAATAATCAATAAACCAGGAATAAAACAGTTTCTCCAGAATTGATCATTTTTATTTAATCCTTGGAGGTAAATTTGTGACTTTATGTTATTTTAAATTAAGAAACAAATTAATCTGAAGTCAAACAAAAATATAGAAATATGTAGAAAAATATAGAAATATGTAGAAAAATATAGAAATATAAAGAAATATGAACAACTCAAACATAAAACTGAAAACTTTTTAATCAGTAAATAAACAACCAATCAAGTCATCTAACATAATAATCAGTATAATGAATATTATTATAAATACTTTATAAATAATAAGCAGAGGCTTAATGAAACAAATGATACTAAATATATTTAACGTTTATTGATAACTAAAACTGATTATTGGAAAGGAGTAAAACTCATAATCAATACCAGAGAGAATAATTTATTATTCAACTTATTAAACCTCAGACATTAAAACAAACATATTTAGTTTAACGTGTAAAATAAACTGTTATGTTTTAGTTTAGATTTGCTTTGCAGACGAGTTTGATGATAAATTCAGTCCGAAAAGCAAAATGTGATTTTCTGAAGTGATGAATCAAAAATCTGAAGGTTTAATTCAAAGTTTTTAGTTTTAGAGCAGCTGCTGGATGTTACACTGTAAAAAAATGAATGTTTTAGTTTTAGAGCTGGATGTTACACTGTAAAAAATGAATGTTTTAGTTTTAGAGCTGGATGTTACACTGTAAAAAAATGAATGTTTTAGTTTTAGAGCTGGATGTTACACTGTAAAAAATGAATGTTTTAGTTTTAGAGCTGGATGTTACACTGTAAAAAATGAATGTTTTAGTTTTAGAGCTGGATGTTACACTGTAAAAATCCAGCTGGGTTTTGGGTCGGGTCAGACCCAGAGTGTGTCTGGTTCTGGATCCGGCTGGAAGCTTTGGTTTGGTGAAGGAACCGAACTGATGGTGGAGATCAGTGAGTTTAACGTTTCATTTACAGTTTTATTAAACTATGCAGGTTATAAAAACCCAGCATGTTTTAAAATCAGATCAAATCCAGAAACAGATTCATAAACATTCATTTATATTAATAAACATTCATTTATATTAATAAACATTCGTTTATATTAATAAACATTCATTTATATTCATAAACATTCGTTTATATTCATAAACATTCATTTATATTCATAAACATTCATTTATATTCATAAACATTCGTTTATATTAATAAACATTCGTTTATATTCATAAACATTCATTTATATTCATAAACATTCGTTTATATTCATAAACATTCATTTATATTCATAAACATTCATTTATATTAATAAACATTCGTTTATATTCATAAACATTCATTTATATTCATAAACATTCGTTTATATTCATAAACATTCGTTTATATTCATATTTCAGTAAAAACTCCCACATCCAGAAATGTTATTAAAATTAACAAACATTTTAAAACTCAATTTAAACTAAATTATTAAAATGAAATAAACTAAATATTAGACATAACATCCTCAGTTCCAGTATAAATGGTAATAAACCAGTTTGCCCATTAAAGCCTGGATGGTTCTGGTGGGTTTTTGTCGGGTCGGGTTCCACGGTGTGAATGACGGAGTCAGGATCCGCTTCGGTTCTGGAACCAGTCTGAACGTAGGAACCAGTAAGACCAGCACATTTAACCAGTTACACTTTAACATTGAATGTGTTTTATTTTACTGGAAACCAGTGAACTGGTTGAACTGGTTGAACTGGGAGCAGATTCTCACTGTAAACTTTAATATCTCGTCTTTTATTGGTGTTGGGTTAATTAAACTCCAGATTATTCTTGCCTGGACATTAATCTGGAGCTCAGATTATAATCCAGCTCAGATTCTGTTCCTGTTCTCACTGTGAAACTCTGAGGATCCAAACTGGATTAACTGGTAGGAGAGGAAACCAGTTCACGTTCAGACACTGTAAAACCTCAGAATGTTTTCATCAAATCGATTCACATTCATAAACTTCGGCTCCAAACTCATAAACAGTTTAATCCAAAACAAATATTCTCATTAATCCAGGAGTTTAAATGAATTTTGTAGTTTTTCTGTCATAACTCGGCGTTGGGCTGCTCTGGTGGTCCATACTGGTCCCAGTGGGTCACTGGTGGGACTGGAAACATGATGTTGGACCAGAAACTGAGCTGAAAATACAAAAGATAAGATTCTTAACATGCAGCAGCAAACGCATCATCAATAATCAATCAATAATCATTTTACACAAAATCCACCAAATATCAGAAAATCTAAACCATAGTTTGAATATTGATGTTTTTATTGATAAAGTTTTTATTAAACATGAAAATCTGCTTGAAACCAGTTCAGCTCCTGATCACATTATCAGTTATTGATCAGTTTCTGGTCTGGAGTCAAACTGCAGCAAATATCATCTTTAAAAAACTCAAAGATTCGTCACTTTGTTACATTTAATGAAATGATTTTACCGTTTATTACATTTTAACATCAAAGTGTTTTCTAAACACCGACTGAAGGATTAAAACATGAAGGTTTTAACCTGATGGTTAATCTATTCAGATTATTCAGATTATTCAGATTATTCAGATTATTCAGATTATTCAGAAAGCTGCTGAAGGTTTGCAGGTTTCTGACTCGATGCTCTGAACTGTGTGAACGAAGCTGCCAGGAAAACGATGTTTGGCACCGGAGTCAAACTTTACATCCAGTCCAGTAAGAATTTCACCTTTATAGTTAATAAATATCTGATATTTGAATTCATAAAGCGTCATGATGAACCACACAGAGATTAATAAACTGTTACAACTCCAGAATCATTTCAATGCTTTTGATCATTTTTAATCTGGAAACCTGCTAAAAATCTGAACTGTTTATTGACTGGATGTAATTTGTTTAGTAAAGAAATCAGCAGATTATTTTCATGAAAAACGGCTGAATATGAAACTTCAGGGTCAGTTCAGATGATTTAAAGACGCCGAGAATCCAAAGTAAATCATCTGTAATCTGTAATCTGATGACCAGGCGGCTCAGATTAACAGCAGTAATCTGTAATCTGATGACCAGGCGGCTCAGATTAACAGCCATAATCTGTAATCTGATGACCAGGCGGCTCAGATTAACAGCCATAATCTGTAATCTGATGACCAGGCGGCTCAGATTAACAGCCATAATCTGTAATCTGATGACCAGGCGGCTCAGATTAACAGCAGTAATCTGTAATCTGATGACCAGGCGGCTCAGATTAACAGCCATAATCTGTAATCTGATGACCAGGCAGCTCAGATTAACAGCAGTAATCTGTAATCTGATGAGTTTCTGCTGAGCTGCATGTCGCTGTGTGAATGACGGGACCAGGAAGGTCCGCTTCGGGTCCGGAACAGAGCTGCAAGTTCAACACAGTAAGAAAATCAAACATGAACATTAACAGCTGATTGATCGATTATCAATATTCAAATATTGATTTTAACTCAGCAGAGAAACTCCTTCAGTTTTTAAGTCAGATTTAATAAACATGGTTTTGGTTTTTGTTGGAGTTTTTGGTCTGGAGTTACAGTTACCATGGAAACGATCGAGTTCAGATTAAATATTCAGAATAAACCATAAAATTATTTAAAACCATCTTTACTGTTTAAATCTGATGACTGGAACGTTTGAGTCAAACTTTTATTCTTATTTAATATAATTATTATTTAAACTTCTGCTCAGTTATTTTACATCTTCATCCAGAAACGTTTCTTTACGGATTAAAGAGGTTTGGACTTTAACCTCAGATTAATGTAAATTAAACCCCAAAGAACCAGAACCAGAACCGGAACCGGAACCGGAGAGGAACTGAAGGTTCTGCTGCAGTTTTTGTTTTGGGCCGACTGGCGGTGTGAACACCAACACCAACAAGCTGCTGTTTGGACCCGGAGTCCGGGTCGCCGTGTCACAGCGTGAGTTGGACCTGGGAACGTTCTGCTGGTTCTGTTGGTTCTACTGGTTCTACTGGTTCTGTTGGTTCTACTGGTTCTGTTGGCTCTGTTGGTTCTACTGGTTCTGTTGGTTCTACTGGTTCTGTTGGCTCTGTTGGTTCTACTGGTTCTGTTGGTTCTACTGGTTCTGTTGGCTCTGTTGGTTTTTACTGGTTCTGTTGGTTCTACTGGTTCTGCCAGTTCTGTTGGTTTTACTGGTTCTACTGGTTCTGTTGGTTCTGTTGGTTCTATTGGTTCTGTTGGTTCTGTTGGTTCTACTGGTTCTGTTGGTTCTGTTGGTTCTGTTGGTTCTATTGGTTCTGTTGGTTCTATTGGTTCTGTTGGTTCTGTTGGTTCTACTGGTTCTGTTGGTTCTGTTGGTTCTGTTGGGTCCTCAGTTGGACCCAGAACGTGGTTCTGGTGAAATGTTTTCCAGATTATTCGTTATTTCGTCTGACTGACTTTGATCGTCGCAGCAGAACAAACTTCCCTACAGAAACTGAATATTATCATCAATAATGAGTTAAAATATTCAGGAGTTTTGAACCTTTTGTAAATAATAATTATTATAAATCTGATGAATATTTTTCTGCTCTGAACAGAAACTTCAGTTCTTATAAATTTCACCAACAATCAGGATTTTATTTAGAATAAATCCAGAAGAAATGTTAAATTAATAAAACCAGATTATCGGTCGGGTTTCCGTCGCTGTGTGACTCAGAGCGGAACCGCTAAGGTCCGGTTTGGACCCGGAACCAAACTGTCGGTGGAGCAAAGTGAGTCCAGTTCAACATGATTAAAGAGTTTTAAAAGCATCAAATTATCTAAAAATATCCAATTAACTTCAGTTTTTCTTTATTAGGTGATGCTAATCCATTTTCTGACAATAACAGATGAATAATTCATATTTAGTTGAATCGTAGCTCAGATTCAGATAAACTGGAAAAACATTCAGATCATTTCCACATAAATAACAATCCTGATCATCTAATTATTATAATCTGTATTCAGATTTAACGCTAAAATAATCTGATGGATTATCTGATAATCTGATGGATAATCTGATGGATTATCTGATAATCTGATGGATAATCTGATGGATAATCTGATGGATAATCTGATAATCTGATGGATAATCTGATGGATAATCTGATAATCTGATGGATAATCTGATAATCTGATGGATAATCTGATGTAGTTTCCGTCTGACCCCGGCTCACTGTGTGACACAAACTGGAACCAATAAAATCTGGTTTGGATCCGGATCCAAACTGTTGGTGGAGCAAAGTGAGTCCAGTTCAACATTTTTCATTATTTTAACTCGAAACTTTAATTTCTACAATAATTTGGTCCAAACATTAAATCGCCTCAAAGATGCTTTAAGTTTCTGTAACATAAATAAAATATTTTGAAGGATGAAACAGTTTAATTCTAATTCAGATTGATCATTTTGGTCCATATGAACACTGGAACCGGTTCCAGATCTGAACTGGTTTCTGTTACTGGTTCCACTCCAGTGTGAATAACAACAACGTTAAGCTGCCGTTTGGATCTGGACTCAAACTGTTTGTTTCTTCCAGTGAGTCGATTCCTAACATTTAATATTTATGAAAAACAACCAAAAAAAATCTAAATTTTTCACATCACAGATTTTTTTTCTGCTCTAAAATCTGCAGCAGGATTTTTATTTAAACCTCTAACAGTTTTTACATTTAATTTAGTTATTTATTTGAGATTCAGTTTAATTATTTTGTCCTCAAGTTCAGTTTTAAAATGAATAATTAATATAAATAATTATCCAGCCAACATTTTAACTATGCAATAAAAAGCTGAACAGATAAATTTAAGATCTGATCTCAGTGATTGGTCATGAAAACATTTAATATATTTTATCATAAAAGGGTAAAACCTGGTGGATCGGACCCGGTTTATCAGAACCAGCAGCTTTTTGTGACGGTGAAGTTCACTGTGGTTCAGTTATGATCAATAACATTAATATGGAGGTGGAGATGTTTACATGAAACTTTATTAAAAGGTTTCAGGAAATGACACGTTGGAATCATTTACAAACAAAATTAACATATGAGATTTATTAACCAGAGTTAATTAATCTGTACAGTTTAACTGTTTAAACCAACAGTTTAAACCGGTTTAAACCAGTTTAAACCGGTTTAAACTGGAAACCAACAGTTTAAACCGGTTTAAACCGGTTTAAACCGGTTTAAACCAGTTTTCCATTTTCTTTACTGTAACTTTTTGTCTTTATGGCAGTTAAATAAAGACCAGTTTTATGTCGTCTGAAGACATGAAACATTTATCTTTATTCTCTTTATGTTTCTTTATATTTGGACGTTTGTTTGGCTGAATAAAGATCAAAATCAGGATCAAATATAACGAAAAACAAACTCAACATTTTCTAAACCAAAACTAGAAACGAGTTTAAAGTTCAACAGAAACGATAAAATCTGTAAGAGTGAATTAATGAAACCATCATCATTTATCGGATGTTCTGGTTCTGGTCGGATTGGCAGAACCGGATCAGAACTGGATGGACTCATGAAGAACCCAACAAGCTTTCTGCCACTGAAGGAAACAAAAAGGTTTAACGTTTTATATTCATGATTTCTGCTTCTGTGTGTTTCAGAGGAAGTAATTGAGCCGGATTATTACAATCTGGGTCCGGCTGGTGACGACACCACAGTTTGTCTGGCAACTGGATTTACTCGACACAATGGAACAATGAATGAAGATGGGTTTGACAACAAATCAGCCAGTCAGATAAAAGATGCCAGTGGGAAACCAACAGGTTACTACAGCCAGGTGGCCTTTCTGACAGATGGACAAACATGTGGAGGTGAGTCTGAACGAGTCAAACTTTCCACCATGACTCAGTTTCCTGGCTCCATCACTGATTTACTGATGACTGTTTGTTCTGTTTGCTGTTCAGAAAACACCACAGAGCCTGTCCAGTGTGACGCCAGTCTGGAACCAGGTACGTTGAACCCGACTCTAATGGCCTCTGCTGTGTTAAAAATCAGTTCTGGGTTTAATGGCTGCTGCTGTTTGCAGATGAGATGGTGAATCTGGCCTCCATTACCATCTTCGGCCTGAGAGTCATCTTCATGAAGACGGTGGCCTTCAACGTCCTGATGACGCTGCGGCTGTGGATGAGTCAGTGTGAGTACAGAACCTCACAGAACCTCACAGAACCATCAGAACGTCACAGAACCACAAACAGAACCATCAGAACGTCACAGAACCACACAGAACCACAAACAGAACCATCAGAACGTCACAGAACCACAAACAGAACCATCAGAACCTCACAGAACCTCACAGAACCATCAGAACCTCACAGAACCATCAAAACCACACAGAACCATCAGAACCTCACAGAACCACAAACAGAACCATCAGAACCTCACAGAACCTCACAGAACCACAAACAGGACCATCAGAACCTCAAACAGAACCATCAGAAATACATGGAGATGACAAACAGAACCATCAGAACCTCACAGAACCTCACAGAACCACAAACAGAACCATCAGAACCTCACAGAACCTCACAGAACCATCAGAACCTCACAGAACCTCACAGAACCACAAACAGAACCATCAGAACCTCACAGAACCTCACAGAACCACAAACAGAACCATCAGAACCTCACAGAACCATCAGAACCTCACAGAACCACAAACAGAACCACCAGAAATACATGGAGATGACAAACAGAACCTGTCGGGTTTTATTCTACTCCTGAGAGGAAAGTTTTATCCAAAGTAACTTCAGTTTATTAACTAGAAAATTTCTGAAGAAATTTAACGGGGGCCTGCCAAAGTGTGCCCGTTGGTTGGAACCCAGTGTTCTGATGCTAAAAATTAGCATCAATGCTAAGAATTACAAAATAGCATGTGGAGAATCAAAAGCATGTTGACTAACATGGACTTGCACCATTCAGTATGTTGAAATGAATGCCTAAGCTAAAATTTGCCAAAATGCTAATGTTAGCATGAATGCTGTCAGTAGCATGTGGGACATCACTAGCATGTTTTCTCTCATTGACTTACTCTATTCAGTATACTAAACATGGCTAATAAGTAAGAAAAATAGGTAAAAGCTTTGTTTAGGGAAAAGGCTAATGCTAGCCAGTTCACTCCTCTAGTGCACTAGCCAGAGAGGAATATTGAGGCTTTTATTTTGAAATTTTCAGTAAGCTTCGTTTTAAATGGCCACTAATCCCATGTGTAACAGTGGTTTGGTTAAACCAGTTATCTGCCATGTTGTAGTTCTGACATGTTGCTCTGTTGAGTCTGGGCCATAGAAAGAACTACAGTTATGGCGTCTTTGTAGTCCAAACCAGCAGCTCTGCCTTTCTGTTGCTATAGCGATTAATCCTCTGCCAACTGTCATGTGTGAGAGACTTTATCTATCTTTATGAGATCCCCAGTCAGTTTTGATGAAAAAATCAGTCTGAACGACTGCTTCCCGTTCAGGATCCGTAAGGCCGATCCGAAAACCGTTTGAAGCATATGAGAGGGCTATTTGTCGTCTCCGATAGTACCGCGATTCATATCTGTAGGCCACTCACAGAAATAGCAGCGATGAGTCAAAGATGGTGTGCACTGAGCTCTGAAATTTTTCAGAAAAATCTGAAATTGAAAGGCTGAGTGCCTGAGGTTACCCTGTCACTTGATTTTGCTCTGAAGCACCTTGACAGAAAACCGTCGGCCCTAGAGAAATTTCGAAAACATTTTACCGGAGCAGGAATTCGGTGCGATTTCATGACCGACTTTCATATCAATAGAGCGATAATTGTAGACGTGAGAGCGATTTTAAAATGATTTTGGGGTCAAAAATCCAGTCCGTTCCTCGCTCTAACGCAGCAGCAGATGCTGTCAGTTGGAAATTTCGCTCGTTTTTCGCTTTTTAAGTCGCCATTTTTACCCGAAACCCCAATAAAAATAATCCTTGTGGTCTGAATCGGCGTGTGGAAAGTTAAAGCTGGTCGGTGTTTTGGACCCGGGTTCTGATGAAGACAGAACTTTGTCCCGGTCACCTGGACCGGAGGGAGGACGTGTCCAGGTGATTGTCCAGTTATTATTCAGCTTCAGGTTCTTCTTCTCAGTCGCCTCAGAGATCCAGACTTCATGTTTACCTGGATTTTAATAAATCTGGTTCTGATCAAGTCCATTCAAATATTTTTTCTTTTTGTTTTTCAGGATTTGTTGAGGAGGAAGGAAACGTCTCGGACCAATCCGACCCGATCCGACCCGACCCGATCCGATCTGATCCGATCCGATCCGATCTGACCCGATCCGATCTGACCCGATCCGATCCGACCCAAACCTGGAGGATCTGTAGATAAAACTTCCTGTTAAAAACCTGAATATGAAGTTATAAACATGATTGTCTTAAAATCACTTCTTCTGTTTTACTCCTGATGAATGAATTATTGTTTCATGTTTGTGTAAATATTAGTTACATCAGAAATATGTAGTTTATGACCGACTGTGTGGAACTTCAAAATAAAATCATAAAAGAAACGAGAGCTGATGGTTTTATTTTCTGACTCATGATAATATTTACATTTTCACCAAATAAGGGAAATATAGTAAAAATTATTTTCTCATTTATTAATATTTACTGAAGTTCATTTATTCCAGTAATAAAATCTCCCAGATTAGATTAGATTATTTGCACACAGATGAATGTCTTCAAGCTTTTATTTATATTAATTATGATGATTTTCTGCTTTTAGCCACAGAAAATAGTTCAGATTAAAATATTACATTAAATTTGATTCAGTTTATTTATTTAATGTCAATTCAAAACTAAAATCATCTCAAAGTCGTTGAACTGAGTTCAGTTTGTGGTTT
This sequence comes from Poecilia mexicana, assembly GCF_051168715.1. NCBI lineage: Eukaryota > Metazoa > Chordata > Actinopteri > Cyprinodontiformes > Poeciliidae > Poecilia > Poecilia mexicana. The sequence goes on along the minus strand of NW_028263386.1, from coordinate 737,251 downwards.
AAAGTCATTCAGTCCAAACAGAACCAGAACCTGGACCTGAACAGAACCAGAACAGAACCAGAACCAGAACCCGAACCTGGACCTGGACCAGAACAGAACCAGAACCTGAACCAGAACCAGAACCAGAACCTGAACCTGAACCAGAACCAGAACAGAACCAGAACCTGGATCTGAACCAGAACAGAACCAGAACCTGAACCTGAACCAGAACCAGAACCAGAACAGAACCAGAACCTAAACCAGAACCAGAACCTAGACCTGAACCAGAACAGAACCAGAACCTGAACCAGAACCAGAATAGAACCAGAACCTAAACCAGAACCAGAACCTGGACCTGAACCAGAACAGAACCAGAACCTGAACCTGAACCAGAACCTGAACCAGAATAGAACCAGAACCTAAACCAGAACAGAACCAGAACCTGAACCAGAACCAGAATAGAACCAGAACCTAAACCAGAACAGAACCAGAACCTGAACCAGAACCAGAACAGAACCTGGACCTGAACCAGAACAGAACCAGAACCTGAACCAGAACCAGAACCTAAACCAGAACCAGAATCTAGACCTGAACCAGAACAGAACCAGAACCTGGACCTGAACCAGAACAGAACCATAACCTGGACCTGAACCAGAACAGAACCAGAACCTAGACCTGAACCAGAACAGAACCAGAACCTGAACCAGAACAGAACCAGAACTTGGACCTGAACCAGAACCTGGACCTGAACCAGAACAGAACCAGAACCTGGACCTGAACCAGAACCAGAACCTGGATCTGAACCAGAACCTGGACCTGAACCAGAATGTCATTAATTTATTATGACTGATTATAATTAGTATTTCTAACCCAGAGTTGGTTCAGCTGCAACTTTTAATCTACAGCAGAAAAAAATAAAGATCGAAAAGAAAAATCATGAAGATGAAAATGAAATAAAATAAATGATGGAGCATCAGCAGCAGAACTTTAAAAACAATAAACTCAAATAAATGTAAATATTTCATCACCCAAAACGGAAAGCAGATGAAACAGCTGGTGGGAGGAAATGATGTCAGCTTTTCAAAATAAAATCATGATGTGTTTGTGTTGGACAGGAAGCAGCAGCTGAGACTTTGACTAGATTTCAAAAATTAATACAGAATAAATCTGCTCAGGTATGAAACATCTATAGTTGAACATCTATAGTTGAACATCTATCGTTGAACATCTATCGTTGAACATCTATAGTTGAACATCTATAGTTGAACATCTATCGTTGAACATCTATAGTTGAACATCTATCGTTGAACATCTATAGTTGAACATCTATAGTTGCTCTGTTGTGTTCGGATCTTTGCTGTTTTTCCTCCTGGAGGTTAAAGTTCATCCAGGAAAATGTTTTCAGTCAAACCCGACAGATCCAGCTGGACTCTGGGCTTCAGGTCAGATGAAGGTCAGATGAAGGTCACAGGCTGCAGAGGTTCTGCTGCTGGTTTGGGTTTTATTTATTTATTTATGTTTTGGTTTCATCTGTTCAGGAAAAACTTTTTATCTTTGGATGATTCGGATTCAGCAGGAAGGATTCGGTTTTATTTCTGCTGAATCTGATCAGTTATGATCAGCAGATCAATGAAAGTGAATATTGAATTATGGTGAATCTCCCCAGGAGTCGGGCCGAAACCGGTACCGGAACCAGCAGGGAGAAAATAAAACTCAGCTGAAATATGAATAAAGACGAGATGGAGATGAAACCAGAGGATCAGAATCTTTCATATTAGCAGATTTATCTGGTTCTGATCCGGTTCTGATTCATAGATAACTGCTGAAACTCTTTGGTTTGAAAGAGTCGTTACAGAACATTTATGATTTATTTTTATCTTCATAAAGAAGAAGTTACATTTGTGTTAAACTGAAGCAAATTTAACTAAACTGAAATAAAGTCATGAAATCTGAAGCAGAAATTCAGAGAAATGTTCCAGTGAAGCTGCCGTGTTGTTATGATGAACCTCCATCGCTGCAGCCGGCAGAGGTCAAAGGTCACAGCAGATCGGGTTCATGGTGACGATCCGACAGAGCAAACAGCATCAGGGAGCCGGAGACACGTCTGACTCAGAGTCTGATCTTTAGTCAGACAGTAAGTTCATTTATAAAATGATTTCCACAGACATGAAATCACAAAGGACGACAGAAATCAGCCTGAAAACCATAGAAAACATAAAACATAAGAAAATAAAAATGTTTTAGTTGCTTTTTAAAAACCTCCAGTCAGAAATCAGAGCCGTGAGGGAAAAACGGCCCAAAACCTCCGACTGATAAACGGCAGGGAACCGGCAGAACATTTAGCTACCAGGGAACCGGCAGAACATTTAGCTACCAGGGAACCGGCAGAACATTTAGCTACCAGGGAACCGGCAGCCTGGTCATGTGACCCTCTGCAGGTCAGCACCAGAACTTTACATCAATCCTAAAACCAACCAGAGGGACACGACAGGATTTAGTCTGGCTGCTGCGTTCTGCATTCATACCAAACGAAGGATTAATCCAGCAGGTAAAAAGTAACAGACGAGGTCAGACTAAAGCCTGAACGATTTCCTCCAGATCAGCTCGTCTGTCTGACCTTAGAAAAGTTTCTTACATGAAACAGAAACGGCCTCAACGTGAGTCTCAGCCTGATGACGCCTGAAGTTTAACCTCCGATTTTAACAGGCAGAAGGATCCAGTGGATGTTTTGATGCAGGTGACTGGGAGTAAAAACCCGTTTGTGTCTTTCTGGTGTTCAGAACCAGAGAGACGATGACTGATCAGGACAAACACGAGGACGGCCAACATGTCCAACCTGTCCAACAGTTCAGTGTCATCAGCATAAATGAGAGAATCTGAACAGGATGAAACCAGAGAGAGAAATAATATAACAGGAAAATCAAAGTGGACCCAAATCGGAGCCTGAGGAACCTCAGAGGAGAACGGGTCGGTCTGGACCGGGTTGGTCTGGACCGGGTTGGTCTGGAACGGGTCGGTCTGGACCGGGTCGGTCTGGAACGGGTCGGTCGGTCTGGATCGGGTTGGTCTGGACCGGGTCGGTCTGGACCGGGTCGGCCTGGAACGGGTCGGTCTGGACCGGGTTGGTCTGGAACGGGTCGGTCGGTCTGGACCGGGTCGGTCTGGACCGGGTCGGTCTGGATCGGGTTGGTCTGGACCGGGTCGGTCTGGACCGGGTCGGCCTGGAACGGGTCGGTATGGACCGGGTTGGTCTGGAACGGGTCGGTCCGGACCCAGAATGTCCTCTGAGATCCAGAACCTTCGGCCTGTTTAACATGGCCGACCGTGTCAAAGGTCGGCCTCTGAGCAGCGGCGGCCATCTTTACTCTGACACACCTCGACTTCCTCCTGTTGCTCAATGAAACACAAGTCTTCTTCTTTAGACCGTCTGGTCGGGTTTAGTGAAACTTTTGATGAAACTTTTCTTCCTTCAGCTGCAGAATCGATTTGTTGATCTCTACTCATGTTTTCAGGTGTTATCAAAGTGATGAGAGAGATAATCTGTAATCTGTCAGAGATCAGCAGAGCGGCTCAAACGAGCTGCTGATGTTTCTGTGGTTTCCTGTTTGTTCTGCTGCAAAACCTGCAGAGCTGAGATACGAAAGTGTTTGTTCAGACAGCTGGGTGTGGGAGGGAGGGCAAGCACGAAAACGGGTCAGATTAACCAGAAAGAACCAGAACCGATGAACCAGAACCAATGAACCAGAACCGATGAACCAGAACCGATGGACCAGAACCGATGGACCAGAACCGATGAACCAGAACCGATGAACCAGAACCGATGGACCAGAACCGATGAACCAGAACCGATGGACCAGAACCGACGGACCAGAACCGACGGACCAGAATCGATGGACCAGAACCGATGGACCAGAACCGATGGACCAGAACCGATGAACCAGAACCGATGGACCAGAACCGATGGACCAGAACCGACAAACCAGAACCAATGGACCAGAACCGATGGACCAGAACCAATGAACCAGAACCGATGGACCAGAACCGATGGACCAGAACCGATGAACCAGAACCAATGAACCAGAACCGACAAACCAGAACCAATGAACCAGAACTGATTAATCAGAACCGATGAACCAGAATCGATGGACCAGAACCGATGGACCAGAACCGATGAACCAGAACCAATGGACCAGAACCGATGGACCAGAACCAATGAACCAGAACCGACAAACCAGAACCGATGGACCAGAACCGACGGACCAGAATCGATGGACCAGAACCGATGGACCAGAACCGATGGACCAGAACCGATGAACCAGAACCAATGAACCAGAACCAATGGACCAGAACTGATTAATCAGAACCGATGAACCAGAACCAATGAACCAGAACCGATGGACCAGAACCGACGGACCAGAACCGATGAACCAGAACCAATGGACCAGAACCGATGAACCAGAACCAATGGACCAGAACCGATGGACCAGAACCGATGAACCAGAACCAATGGACCAGAACCGATGGACCAGAACCGATGAACCAGAACCAATGAACCAGAACCGATGGACCAGAACCGACGGACCAGAATCGATGGACCAGAACCGATGGACCAGAACTGATGGACCAGAACCGACGAACCAGAACTGACGAACCAGAACCCATGGACCAGAACCGATGGACCAGAACCAATGAACCAGAACCGATGGACCAGAACCGATGAACCAGAACCAATGAACCAGAACCGACAAACCAGAACCAATGGACCAGAACTGATTAATCAGAACCGATGAACCAGAACCAATGAACCAGAACCGATGGACCAGAACCGACGGACCAGAATCGATGGACCAGAACTGATGGACCAGAACCGACGAACCAGAACTGACGAACCAGAACCGATGGACCAGAACCGATGGACCAGAACCAATGAACCAGAACCAATGAACCAGAACCAATGGACCAGAACCGATGAACAGAATAAATGTCTTCATGTTGACATCTGTGAAACGTTTCTGATGCTCCAGAAACCAACCAGCTTCTGCCTCCATGTTTCTGAAGGAAACAGTTTAATGGACGATAAGGGAAAATATGCATAAATGTTCTTAAATTAAAGGGAAGCAGAGCAAAAAACAACAGGAATGAGTTTAGAAATGTGCAGAAAAAACTTTCATCCAGATTAATAATCTCTTCTCAGCAAATCAGGGAGAATCCAGTTAAATATTATTGAGGACAAAAGATTTTTGTTTCCTTATCAGCAAATTAAGGCCAAAAATCATCTGAAAAATAAATTTCACCCAAACAAATAAACCCAGAGAACTAAAAAATATTCATTTCTTCCATGAATCCAGAAATGCAGTTTGATGTGAAACTGTGCCGAGACCAGCTGGTTCTGTTAGCTGGTTCTCTTTAGCTGGTTCTGCTAACTGGTTCTGTTAGCTGGTTCTGTTTGTTTAACTGGTTCTGTTAGCTGGTTCTGTTTGTTTAACTGGTTCTGTTAGCTGGTTCTGTTTGGTTCTAGTGACACAGAAACATTTAAAAAGTGTATTTAGGTTCAGAAATAAATTATGATTTAACATGTTTTATTGCTCATCTTGTCCTGAGGTCATAAATTCTCTGAGTTATGAAATTCAATCAAATGAAGGAAATAAATTCTAACATTTTAACCTGTGGTGACCCCTGTGGTGACCCCTGTGGTGACCCCTGTGGTGACGCTGTCAGGGATAAAACAACCCCACCTGATGGCGCTGATGCGCCATGATGGACGTTGTTAGTGAGGGACGGGAGTTTTGATCAGAGCGACTGCGATTGTTTTCTCCAGTTTGGCTTCTACCGGTCTCAGTTGGGCTAACTGGGACGTAGCTCACAGAGAGCGGCATTAGCTTGCGGTGTTAGCTTGCGGCGTTAGCTTGCGGCGTTAGCTTGCGGCGTTAGCTTGTGGTGTTAGCTAGCGGTGTTAGCTTGCGGTGTTAGCTAGCGTAGAAACCAAACCGTTTGTTGATTTGATCAAATCTGCCTGAATTCACTCCATGGTTTATACCAGTGTGTCATAACGGCGTTTCCATGGACACCAGAGGAGACTTAAGTCTAGATGCTACATGCTAGGCTACATGCTAGGCTACATGATGGTGGAGCTCCAGGGTTACTGATGATTAGACGCCTCCCATCAACTGTTTGCTGTAAATCAGTGAATACATATTTATTCACTGATACATTGGCGAACCTGTAAACGAATTAGATGCAGCGGCAGAAGAACACGACAAAGAACATGAACGATTGGCAAATTCAGGAATGAACCCGTACATGTTTAATATGGGTTAATACATGACCTACGTCTTCATACTAGGTCCCTTTCCTGTTTGCAGTAAGATGATCCGTTTGGTTGCATCCTGCGGCTTGTGCAGCAACCTGACATAAAGTTAGATCCACTAAATAAAGTGACCTCAGGCGCCAACTGTCCGGTTCTGAGCCGGCCAGTTTTAACCAACTTTATTTATAAAGCACTTTAAAACAACCACAGCTGATACAAAGTACCAGTTTTAACACCAACAGGTTCATCATGGCGGCGCGAGTCGCTTTCTGACGGGTCGGCAGGCAGTGGAGGGAACTGTGGATCGAAAAATTTGACCCTAAAATATGAAGGAAAACATGGTGGTGGTAGCAGCATGCTGTGGGATGGATGGAGCTGAAAACTGGAGCTACGTTGTGGCGGCGGTGACTGAACCTCAGCGGGTTCGATTCCCAGCCTGTTGACCTTTGACATCTCTCTCTGTCTTCCTGTCTCACAAATAAAATCCAACAGAGCTGAAACAACTGATGCTACGTTCATCCGTGACAGAAAATCTCATTAAATATATTCATATTTTAGTTTTAATCTCAGAAATGAGAAGCAGTTCTGTTGGGAATCTGTATGATTTTATTCTTTGAAATAGAAGAACATCCGACTTTATGCTGCCGACGGTTCGGTTTGGTTCGGTTTGGTTTGGTTTCCTCCTGGTGTGACGCTGCTCTGCGATGCTGTTGAACCAAATTTATTCCATCTGTCAGAAACGCCACCAGATATTAGAAATGATCTCAATAATTAAACATCCAGAGCCTAAAAATACAAGGAAACAAAAATACGAGGTAAGGTCTGGTTCTGGTACTGTTCTGGTCCTGGTTCTGGTTCTGTCCTGGTTCTGGTTCTGGTCCTGGTTCTGGTCCTGGTCCTGGTCCTGGTCCTGGTTCTGGTTCTGTCCTGGTTCTGTTCTGGTCCTGGTTCTGGTCCTGGTCCTGGTCCTGGTCCTGGTTCTGGTTCTGTCCTGGTTCTGTTCTGGTCCTGGTTCTGGTTATGGTTCTGTTCTGGTTCTGGTTCTGGTTCTTTTCTGGTTCTGTTCTGGTTCTGGCCTGTCCTGGTTCTGGTTCTGTTCTGGTTCTGTTCTGGTTCTGGTTCTGGTTCTGGTCCTGGTTCTGGTTCTGTCCTGGTCCTGGTTCTGGTTCTGGTGTCCTGTGGTCTTTCTGCCATCAGTAATGGGTTAATGACCCGTTGTGTCTGTAAACGTCCATCAGATGGAAACGGTTCTGTTAGACATGTGGGTCCAAACTGGGTCCAGACCTGCAGGTTGTTTCTACCAGCAGGGACAGAACCAACACATGCAGGATGCCGGGCCTCCAGGACCCCCTTTGGGCCCCCTGGTCTAAACCGTCTGGAGTCTCGAGGTTCAGATTGAGCCGTTTGGACCAAACAAAAACGTTCCGTCGTTTTCACACCAAACAACCAGAACATCGTCTGAATGAATCGTCTGATCAGGACCCAGAAACAGGTGGGGGCATCAACCCTCCTGCTTTAGTTTAGTTTTTTATCAGGTTTTATTTTATATTCAGCGTTTAGTTCAAACAGTTTGAGGCCAGACTTTGACCCGGTTCTGGATGTGAAGCTGCTCAGAGTTCTGACCCAAAACCTGCAGGATGTCCTGGTGGCGGTTCTGAGCAGGTGGAGGAAGAGGAGGAGGCGATGAAGGAGCCGTGCTCTTCTTCTGTGGTTTCCTGGATCCAGATCCCGACTGAGAGGCGAAGAATCTGATGAACGAGTTTCATCACTTCCTGTTCAGACCGAATGGAAACTATGGAAACCCGCAGAGCAGCTGTGTGTGTGTGTGCGTGTGTGTGATTATTTTATTTAAACCATCTGAACATATTTTATATTTTTATAACTTTGATCGGCTGTTTAACCTCATTATGAGGAAATGAAACAGATTTTCAGAATATTGGAGCATTTAACATGGCCTTATCGCCATGGTAACAGGAGCTAAACTGAGTCTTGTTAGTTTAGCATAAATATTACAGATAACAGCTGAAGGATCAATAAGTTCATAAAATCATCTGATGAATTTTCACCATTTATGACTTTTATAAATTTATTGAAACTATAATTTGAATTGATCTGAATGACTGAATGAATCAGTCACTGATTCATCTGAACCGATTCAGTTTGATGTTATTTATAATTTATGATTCATCGTCATGGTTACCGTGTTGCTAACAGGATCGTGAACCTTAGCATCTTAGCTTGGAGGCTTTAATTAGGATCCTCTGACCTCTGACCTCTGACCTGAACTCCACTTCCTCTCATTCTTCTTCTTTGCTTTGCTGTTAAATATTTAAGCCTGACCTGCTTCAGACGTCGGGTTTCGTTATCAGGATGTCAGACAGAAAGACGGCCTGCTTCATGCTGCCATGCTGGTCCTGGTCCTGGTCCTGGTTCTGGTCCTGCTCCTGGTTCTGGTCCAGGTCCTGGTCCTGGTCCTGGTTCTGGCCCTGGTTCTGGTCCAGGTCCTGGTCCTGGTCCTGGTTCTGGTCCTGCTCCTGGTTCTGGTCCAGGTCCTGGTCCAGGTCCTGGTCCTGGTCCTGGTCCTGGTCCTGGTTCTGGCCCTGGTTCTGGTCCAGGTCCTGGTCCAGGTCCTGGTCCAGGTCCTGGTCCAGGTCCTGATCCTGGTCCTGGTCCTGGTTCTGATTCTGGTTCTGGTTCTTCTATAAAAGCTTCAATCCGACGTCTGAATGATTGAACTTGTAGCAGAACCCAACAGAACCAACCGACCAGAACCAGAGATTTTATTCGTTATTTTAACCTCCAGGAGCAAAAATGAACCGAACCGGGTCCAAATGGTTCCGGGTCCAAATGGTTCCGGGTCCAAATGGTTCCGGGTCCAAATGGTTCCGGGTCGAACATTGGGCTCCTGACCCAGTTGCTGAAGGTTCTGATCATTTTTTTCTGTTTTTACTAAAATATGATGTTAAATTTTCTCTTCGCCTGAAATTGAATGAATTTAATCCTGATGAGTGAAATTAAAGATTTAAATCTTTTCTCAGTTCAGGATTTAAGCTGAAGGTTCATTTAGACGCTGAAAACAGAAACTAGTATTACATGATAATCATTTTATTATTACATGATAATCATTTTATTATTATTACATGATAATCATTTTATTATTATTACATAATAATCATTTTATTATTATTACATGATAATCATTTTATTATTATTACATGATAATCATTTTATTATTATTACATAATAATCATTTTATTATTATTACATAATAATCATTTCCTCATATGAGGATCCCTGCAGATCATCCATCAATCAAAGCATTGATTATTAATTATTCTCTGATTCATAACAGAATCAGTTCTGTTCCTTAAATTACACCCAGAGATTAAATTACATTATAAACTTACATTATTATGATCTTTATGATCTTTATTATTGTTGTTCCTGTCTGGTTTGTGGATGATTTAGATTCAGAGGAATAAAAACCTTCAAAGGTTTAAATCATGAATCTGAATCTTTTTTTTTACTGAATCACTTTAAATGAATTAACATAAAATTTATTTTATTTTATTTTTTACAAAATGTGAAAATAATCAGGATAGAAAACATAATTCCCTCTAAATAATCCAGATTATCTCATTTAAATTAATAGTTAAGTTCATGTAAAATCATGTTGTGACCTGAAGCTGCAGACTTCCTGTGGCGGCTGTGACGTCACGGCGTGGGCGCTGCTTCTGCGTCCTGATTGGCTGCTGAGGATCTTCCGCTCTCAGTTTCCACAGGATGCGGTCGCTGAGCGTCAGAGGCGAAGGCGGCTGCGGCTGGCGCCTCTCAGCCCGCTGGGACAGGAAGCCGGCGGGGCGGGGAACCGGGCCAGGCGCCCCGACCAGAACCGGAGCAGGTCTCACACTTCCTGCCGCCGCCAGCAGCAGCTGCAGAAACATCCAGAAAACACTCAGCAGAGGTCAGAGGTCACACCGAGCTGCAGATGAATTCATTCATTCACTCATTCATCCCAAACAGAACATTAATCTTTATATAAACGGGAATAAAACACATTTAAGGTCATTTCCTGTTTTACATAAATAAATAATAATAAATAAAAACCTGCTTGAATAAATAATTTAGTGGTTCAAACTGGATCATTTAAAAACAGACAGATAATTTATATAACCTTTATATCAACGTTACATATTATTGTATAAATGAGATGAAATTAGAACTTTATTATCCATCAGTGACGATTAAATCAAAAACAAATAGAAAATAAAATACATAAAAACAGAATAAAGAATAAAAATACTGAACATAAAAATTCTGCAGTTATGAATAATGTTCTGTGTTTCAAGGTGCAGCTGAGTTTATTTAAAATAATATTTATAATGTTTATAATATTTATAACGTTTATATTTATAATTATAATATTTATATTTATAACGTTTATAATATTTATAATGTTTATAATATTTATAACGTTTATATTTATAATTATAATATTTATATTTATAACGTTTATAATATTTATAATGTTTATAATATTTATAATGTTTAAAATGTTTATAATGATGTTTTCGTATATTTGAGCATTAAAAGAGAAACTACAGGACGTTCTGACAAACAGCAGAAATATTTTTTAAAATCATAAAATAACTGGAAGAACCAGCAGATACTTATTGATTATTGATTAGATCCATAACTAATTTATTGATACTTTTATGGTTTTAAGGTAAAAATATTTAAATATTTAAATATCAAATTAAAATATTTTATAAATAAAAAAATTAAATTTCTCCTGGATCCAAACAATCATAAAGTGACTCAGCAGCTCAGAGTCCATCAGAACCATCAGAACCATCAGAACCATCAGAACCATCAGGTCCAACAGAACCATCAGGTCCATCAGAACCATCAGGTCCATCAGAACCATCAGGTCCACTCTGCTCTGCCTCAGTCTGTGGCTGATGTCTCTACTTTGACTAGGCCATCCCAACACCTGGGTTTGTTGCTGTTTGTTATTTTTATTTTATTTTTCAGGTTCAATAAACACTAAACCTTAATCTGGAGCAGCTGTCAAACATGAGGCGCAGGGGCCAAAACCAGGCCGCCGGAGCTTTTCCTCTGGACGTCGGGAAATACGACAAGAAGCTCAACATGATTAATGTCAGGAAGATCAAGCTAGCAGGCAGATCCTGGTCACTCTGGGGCCCACAGCATCACTCCGCCACCGCCGAGCCTTCAGCTGGGTCAACCCTGATGACATCACGCTTCGGTCCAGCTGACGATGTCCTTCAGATCCGGCTGCCATCTTGTTTCTGGATACTATCAGTACCATGACCTTTAACCTTTGACCTGCTAACTGGGGCCTGCTCTGACCTTTGAACTTGGCCTGATTCTGCTGGGCCGGTTCAGAGATGACCTTTGACCCTCCCCAGGTTGAGCAGCAGCAGCAGCCATTAATACAGAAATCAGTTTTAATTGTTTTTGTGTCAGAGGTTCAGCAGATGCTGTTCGCTCCTTTCTGGTGTTTGTTGCTTTGACTAGGCCGACCGCACCGGAAGGCAGCAGCTGAGAGACGAGTCGGTGGTGGTGGCATCATCTTCATCATCATCTTCATCATCATCATCATCAGCAGCAGCAGCAGCAGCAGCTTCTTTGCGGTCGACCCAGAATCTGACAAACATCCGGCTGAACCAGAGAAACTCGACCACAGAAAGTTTCCGACGGAAAAAAAAAAACCTGCAGCTGCAACTTCCAGGAAACAAGAATCATTCATTCAGTTCTAAATATGACAACATGAACCACAGCAGCAGCTGGTCATCGTTACACATTCAGATCTATAATCTGGATTAAAACTGTCAGTTTGAACCAGAATTATTAAAGCAGGAAGTAAATCTAGATGACCTTTGACCTCAGAGGGAGCAGTAAACAGACCAAAGCCACTTTTACTGTGAATATCCATTCAATGTTTATGAAATATGACAGAACAGATAAATGATGAGATTAATCAGATAAATAAAATATGATGTCATAAACACATTAAATGATTTAATTCAATTTGCTGAAGGGAAACTTTGAAACACTTTCAATAATTTAAGAAGGAATTTAATTAAAACCCAGAAGAGGAAAAATGAGTTTTTACAGAAATTAAAACATTTAAAGTTTTTAACATGAAAAGATGATCAGAGTTCAGAGCAGAGCTGGAGGTCAAGAGGTCAGGGTCGTCTTCAGGACACTGTGACCCTGAGGGACAGACTGAGGGACAGATGGACAGACAGACTGAGGGACAGACAGACTGAGGGACAGACTGACTGAGGGACAGACAGACTGAGGGACAGACTGAGGGACTCTGGACTCTCAGGACATTCCTGCTGCTCTCGCCTGTAATGTCTCGGTTCTGCCAGCAGGAGGAGCTGCTCCGGATCCTGTAACGATTCCCAGCGGATCTGCAGGAATCTTTCCTGGCTCCTTCCTGGAGTTCGACTCGTCTCTGAATGTTTGGCATCGTTTGTCTCACCTGTCCAGGTGAACCAGCTGTCCATATCAACTCACCTAATGCAGGTACGGAGGCCTCTGATTGGTGCATCAAAGGAACTGATTGATTTGAATCAGGAAGTTGAGACAGAAATCATTGAAGGTGACCCAGTGAGGAAGTAATCAGTAAAATTAACAGGTTTTCTGCTGAATTTTGATCAAATCCTGAGAAAAAAAAGTTTTTCTTGAACCTGAAAAATATCCAACATGGAGCCTAATTTTCATTTGGACTTGAATAGTTTTGGATGTAGCTGTAGCTATGCTAGCTAACTCTTTAAATGTTTCACCCTGTGGCTCATAATGTTGGTTTTATTTCTGTTCTGGATTATAATCTCATCATATTTATCTTATACGGTTTTAAAAGATGCTAACGGCTTTAATGCAACATTTCAGAGCATCAACCTGATGAATCAATGGTGTTGATTTCAGTCATCTCCGGTTTCCTGTTCAGAGAAACAAGACGATTGTTTTCAGTCATGAAACGATCAGATTATTTTAATCATGTTTCTGTTTCCAGAACATTCAGAGCTGAGTCACATCAGGAGGAGCAGAGTTTCACCGACTCAGTGACTGAACCGAAGACGATTCACTGATCTGGGTTTGGTCTGATCTGGTTTCTGTAAAGGTCAACAGAAACCTTCTCAGTCTCCTTCAGACTGGAAACAAACCAGCAGCAACAAAAGCATCTGGAAAACCAGGTGAGTCGACTCTGAAAGCTTCAACTATTATAAAATACAAAATATTCACATTAAAATCATCCATCAGATGAAACCGATCATACAGAAGCTCAGGTTACTTATAAGTTTCTAAATATAAACATCTGTATTTATTTCCTGTAATAAAACATATTTTCTGTCATCCTTTCATCACAGCTGCTGTCGAACAGAGATCAGTTTAACTGATGATCTGACCTGAAACATCTGGATCTGAAAATAAACCAAGAGAAATGAAAACATCCCAGAATTCCTCAGTTTTCTTTCTTCTGTGTTTTTTTTTTCTGATTTTAATCAAATCATTTCAGTGGAATCTGAAGCTGCTAGGACTCCTGCATCCTGCAGGTGGCGTCCTTCATGCTGGCTGTTTTTCTGTTTTGTTGGACAACAGCACCATCAAGTGGATGTTTACAGAACTGCAGTTCAGCGTTCAGTGTTTCTGTTCTCTGTTTTCATTCAGGATGTTTTCACGAAAAAAACAGAGACATTAATATGTGTTTTTCTGATATCCAGAGTGATGCTGGAGGTGAAGTGATGATAAAATCCTCAGTAAAAACTTCCAGTGCTGTAAAAACCAGGACTGGAAAAGAGGAGTTGTTCCTGATGTGTCTGATTTAAATGTCTCTAATGAACTTTAATAACCGTTTTAACGTTTTAGGGATGAACTGCCTGTTTTCCTCCTGCTCACAGAAACGTGTTTATAACTGAAGACAGTCAGAGAAAACTCTGATCCGTCAACTCTGCTGGTTGACGGATCAGAACCTGAACGGAGCAGCCAGCAGATATCAGCTTTTCCATAAATCCTTGATGCTCTGCTAAGTGACAAACATTTGGAAATATTTGGTGCCCAAAGCTGAATCTCATGAGGAGCTAAATGATTTTAGGCTGAAGCTTTGACTTGTTCTGAAATCGAGACGATTCGTGAAATGGGAACTTATTTGCTGGATCCGCTTCAGTTCCAGAGCAGGAAGAGGACGATGCTGCCGCATGTGAAGCTTTTCATTGATTTTCCATCTGCCATCATATTTGCTGAGGTCCAGAGATGTGAATATTAACCTGATTCTTCTCCATACTGACGCCACATCTGGTCAGAGGCACTTCGTCTGACGCTGAGGTGCCTGCCACACTTTCAGCATCTTTATTGTTGTTCTGCACACAGATTCCTGCCACAGGAGAATCATCACATTATAAAGTTTCCGGACGACTCGGTGGTCGTGTTCCTGCTAATGGCTGATCGGACCTTCAGCGTAACAGAAGAGATGTGGACAGACGTTAGGAAGGTCTCTGTCCCTCCAGGAGAGAACGGTCAGCTAGAGGAAGAGTCCAAGAATGAAAGAACCTGGAAGGACTGATGGACAGACTGAAGGACAGACTGAAGGACAGACTGACGGACAGACTGATGGACAGACTGAAGGACAGACTGAAGGACAGACTGACGGACAGACTGACGGACAGACTGACGGACAGACTGAAGGACGACAGTCAGTCACATGACGCCTTCAGCCAATCACGTAAGTTAGTACACCCTCCATGCAGTTAGTTAGTACACCCTCCATGCAGTAAGTTAGTACACCCCGCATGCAGCTGGACAGAAGGCTCCGTTTCTGGATGTTGTCCATCTGGTCCAGTTGATCGGATCAGAACCGGGTGCAGAATCTCTGCTCTGGTTCTCCGTCTGTCAGTGAATCAGAACTTCATGAAGCTCTGAGAGGCTTTGGTCTGAAACCTGCTGCTCAGGTAGGAACCATGTTGACCCATCAGGTCGGTTTCACCAGAACCAGAACCAGACCTGGAACAAACTGCCTGAGATGTTCAGAACCTGCTGGTTCCTCTGAATCTGGACTGAATCCTGAGTTTATGATCAGATGAAACATTGATTTCCTTACAATGCAGCATTTCTCCAGTTTCTGTTTCTCATGATGCGGCCTAGTTAAAGGCCGACCAGGAGACATGAGCTGCTGATTAGAATCAGTTCAAATCAAATTTATTACACCTTTCAGCAGCCAGGTAGTTCAAAGTCTTCACATCATGAAAATACCATAATGTCCAATAATGGTTCATAGTGAATTCATTTCCTTCATGTTTTACAGTTTCCCAATGAAATCAGTCCATTTCTCTGATGGAGCGCCACCGCCACCTGCTGGCCGTTTTTGGTACTGAAGCATTTGCTCTACAGGGCAGATCGATTAAATCTGAAGGCATCAAAATTGTTAAATAAATTCAGTTCAAACATAAAAATAAACATGATTGAGAGGAAATCAGAGGATCCATGAATGGAAACAATGAAAACAGGAAGCAGGGATGAAAAATCAGCTCGAAATAAAGAGCAAGCTTTAAAAGAAACACAAAAACAATATTTCTAATTTTTCATGATTGTGGGATGGAAACCAGGATGCAGAGCAGCAGGAGACTGAAGGGGGATGTCTGGAATAATCCATAAATTAACATAAAATACACTGAATAACCGAAAGGACACAGAAAAACTACTGAATGTAGAAGTGAAGATGTGTGTTTCCCTCTGGACCGACCCGAAGGTTACCGCCTCTGGTTTAAAGCTTCTCCTGTTAAAGATGAGAGAAATGATCAGCTATGATCACATGAATGAAACATTAAAACACTGCAGCAGGAATTCAGCTCCATTTAAACAGAAAAGATTTCACTTTCAACCTGAGTCCACATGATGGCGCTGTTGATCCATGAATAGGTGAGCCGGTCCCAGCGGTGAGGTTCTGATCCCAGACGGTTCAGAGAGCAGAGCCCTGGTCCGGGACTCGGCTGCTCGGCACCGACCCGGTTTGTGGGAGGAGGAACTGCAGCTTCTGGTCCAGAAGAAGAAACGGTTTGATGAGAGTTTGGAGCATCGATATGAAACTTTCACCGGGTTTCCTTCCAGAATCGTCTCCGTCTGGACTCGGCTCTGCTGCACCAGATGAAACCAACTCCTTGGTTTTCATCTGGATTTAGATTTTTTGCAGTTAAACGTTTTCCTGAAGCTCTCAGGTCGGGTTCAGTAGATCAAACATTTCAGCCTGAAACTCTGCAGCTTTTCTTCCTGAGGAGAAAAAACTGAAACTTCATTCAGAATAAATTTATCCTGTTAGTGGCTGTTGGTCATTTTATCTTGACCTTTTGCTCCTGCAGGTTTCAGGGTGCTGAGTCGTCCTGAAGTTTTGCTTCAGATGTTGATTTTTCTAAGCTTTGAAGTCAGAATGTTGAAAATAAGATGATAAATTATTTGCAGAATTCCTTAAATCTAAAAAACCTCTTTGTACAAAACTTTTAAGCATCAGTAGGAAATGGCTGACTTTTCTGAAAATGTTCTCTTGCTCATAGTAAACTTTTATTTTCCTTACGATAAATAATTAATTAATTAGGAAAATTGTCAGGAGTTATAATTGTGTATTTTTCCTTGACGATCAGATGATGAGCTTCCATTTCTTCCCTGAACAAGTAAAAAGCAGAAACCTTGGATGAGGAGCGGTGGTTTGTGGTTTCTCTTATCTTTGAACATGAGTCTGGTGTCTGTGGTCAGGTTTTTGTACAGCCTCCTCTACATGTTGCACCACTGTGTTTCTAGAGCGCAGTAGTAGAGGCCTGAGTCTGCCAGGGTTGCTGTTTCTATCTGCAGCTCAGTCGATGTGTCTGTTGTTACTGATCTGTAACGATCGTTGGGAACGTACGACTCCTTACTTTGGTTCTTTGCTCCTTTCCACAGCAGGAACTGAGGAGCCTCAACATCAGAAACTTGTTTGTACCAGTGAAGGTGCAGAAACTTTTTTGTTGTCTCATAGTTACAGCGGAGTGAGACAGGCTGTCCTTCAGTCCCTCTGTCTTCATCTCTAACAGCAGCGATTGAGTCATCAGCTGTTAGTCCTGTTAAAGTGGAGAAAATGAACAACCTGATCAGTATTCCTGTCTACCTGCACAACTAAATCAACTAGTGAAATTATTAAGTACTTAATAATAAAACTCACCTCTAATGAGAGACAGAAGCAAAACGAGGAAGAGCAACATGTCTTTGGAGTCCTTAGAGCCACACAGCAGATCAACAAGGTTCTTCCACTGCAGCAGGAGGAGGAAATGATGTCATTGGATGAGCTGAAGGTCAGTGGGCGGGGCCACTTCAACTCAACCAATCAGAGAGTTTTCTGCTTCCTCAGCAGCTCTGTCTCTGATCTTTACTGCTTCATGTCTCTGTTGTCTTCAGTCCAAAGACTCAACAACCAGAGGATTAACAGGGAGTGAGGCCCTCTAGTGGCTGCTGTGGAGTACTGCAGGTTTTAGTGGTTTAACAGGGAGTGAGGCCCTCTAGTGGCTGCTGTGGAGTACTGCAGGTTTTAGTACAGGGTTTGATCAGACACATATCAGTGTTCCTTGTGGAGAGTTTCAGAAACAGCTACATTTGAACGTCTCCCTCTCCTCACTCATTTTTCATTTTCAGGGTAACAGGGTTTTGGGTTTGGGGCTTCCAGCGATGGGACGCACTGATGGGAGGCTTATGGTACGTATTCTTCCTGTGGATGCTCTGCCTTTGCAGGAATTGTCAATCAGTATCCTCATCTGAGTTTGAAACGCATCTGTTTGCAGTTAGTGGGGCGACTGTGGCTCTGTGGGTAGTCGCCTTGTGATCGGAAGGTAGTAGGTTCGATTCCAGCTTCCTCCTGCCAAAAGGCAGGAGGAATGTGACTCTAGTGCGCTTTGAGTGGTCAAAATGATTGGAAAAGTGCTATATAAGTTCAGTCCATTTACCATTAGTGGGTAGCCAAATAAGGGTGTATGGAACCAAAAGGCCCACAAGTCATGTATGACCTGCACTGAGGATGGAGTACTCCCTTCATAATGAACCTCATCGGCTATCCACACCTAGTCTGCAAAGCAGCAGGGGGTCTGTTGGGCAGTCTGTCTGAGTCATTCTGACCCTCTCTTCCCCTCCTCATGTGCAAGTAAGGACTGGACAGGAGCCCATGACTTGGAAAGAATGCTGTTTGGACAGAAAACAACAACCCTTGGTTGTTATTTTGTGTATGTGAAACGGAGCAGATGTGGATTTCCAAGAGGTCCCAAATATATTCTGAGAACCCCAATTCACACCTAATGTCAAACGGTGCCACAAGTCCTACGTAAATCAAGGGCCATTGGTCGAAGCTTTCCAATATGCACTAGTAGAAATGAGAATCTGTAAAAAGTGATGTCAGAAGCACCAATTGAGAGATTTTGGATTTTTGTAACGATGTGCGTGTGACGATGTAATTTCTGTAGAAGTGTGCTAATAAATCTCTCAACCCACCAGCCTTAAGCAGTAAGAACCAAGTTATTTCTTTTATTCATATATTCCATGTTAGCCACCTTCTTGGCCCTCTGTAACACCCAACAGGCTCCCCTGTCCACTCAAATGTATTTATGTACATTTGAGAGAATGTAAAGAGCGATATGTGGTTTGGTAATTTTGATGTCAATAACACATGAAAATTGGTCTGGAAGTTACATTTAGCAGACCACAGACTGCCGATTGTAGAGTCTTCTCCACCTGAACCCCAAAACCAAATGCATCTCGGTTAATACTGGGCAGTAGGTCTAGACCACCAGGACTTGCTGGTGGGGCTTGGAACTTTTACTAGGGTTTAGTTTGAAGCTGCAACAAGAAACATTCTTTAAAAAGCAGAAACCTTGGATGAGGAGCGGTGGTTTGTGGTTTCTCTTATCTTTGAACATGAGTCTGGTGTCTGTGGTCAGGTTTTTGTACAGCCTCCTCTACATGTTGCACCACTGTGTTTCTAGAGCGCAGTAGTAGAGGCCTGAGTCTGCCAGGGTTGCTGTTTCTATCTGCAGCTCAGTCGATGTGTCTGTTGTTACTGATCTGTAATGATCGTTGGGAACGTACGACTCCTTACTTTGGTTCTTTGCTCCTTTCCACAGCAGGAACTGAGGAGCCTCAACATCAGAAACTTGTTTGTACCAGTGAAGGTTGGGATTGACGGAACTCGTCTGGTAGTTACAGCGGAGTGAGACAAGTTGTCCTTCTATCCCGTTGACTTCATAACCAACAGCAGAGATGAACTCTATTGCCTGAGCTGTTAGACCTGGAAGAAATGAAGCCATCGTCCATGAGGGTAAGAGGAGAAGAAAAAGTGGAAAAATGTCCCCTGAACAGTATTACTCTATCAACCTGCTCAACTAAATTAACTGGTGACAAGATTATTAATTAATGGAGCAGATGGAAAAAAACCTAAACTCACCTCTAATAAGAGACAGAAGCAAAACGAGGGAGAGCAACATGTCTTTGGAGTCCTTAGAGCCACACAGCAGATCAACAAGGTTCTTCCACTGCAGCAGGAGGAGGAAATGATGTCATTGGATGAGCTGAAGGTCAGTGGGCGGGGCCACTTCAACTCGACCAATCAGAGAGTTTTCTGCTTCCTCAGCAGCTCTGTCTCTGATCTTTACTGCTTCATGTCTCTGTTGTCTTCAGTCCAAGACTCAACAACCAGAGGATTAACAGGGAGTGAGGCCCTCTAGTGGCTGCTGTGGAGTACTGCAGGTTTTAGTGGTTTAACAGAGAGTGAGGCCCTCTAGTGGCTGCTGTGGAGTACTGCAGGTTTTAGTGGTTTAACAGAGAGTGAGGCCCTCTAGTGGCTGCTGCGGAGTACTGCAGGTTTTAGTGGTTTAACAGGGAGTGAGGCCCTCTAGTGGCTGCTGTGGAGTACTGCAGGTTTTAGTGGTTTAACAGAGAGTGAGGCCCTCTAGTGGCCGCTGTGGAGTACTGCAGGTTTTAGTGGTTTAACAGGGAGTGAGGCCCTCTAGTGGCTGCTGTGGAGTACTGCAGGTTTTTGTACAGGGTTCTGGTGTTTCCTGTCACTGTGGGCCTCACAGCGCAGTAGTACACAGCAGAGTCTGTCACTGCAGCAGAGGAGATCAGCAGATCCATCCGGGTTTTATCATCACTCATGTTGAAGGAGAAACCAAGAAGCAATGTTGACATTGGAGCTCCTGTTCCTGAGTGGGAGATCAGGAACTGTGGAGGTTCTCCAGGATATTGTCGATACCAGAAGAAATAATCATTTGTGGCTCGTCTTGAAAATGCATAGGACAGATTAACAAAGCTGCTTTCTGAACTAATGAGTTCCTCCTCAAGAGGAGTAAGTTGATCACAGCTGATACCTAAATGGAGAAATATCTGTTTAATTATAAAAGTTTTCATTGTGAGTCATTGACACATTTTCACAGTTTAAAGCATCTCGATCCTATCTGACCTGTTAGCAGGGAGGTGATGAGCAGAGACAGACCATAATAGTCCATGTTGAGCAGAGTTAATGTTGGAGAGTTGAACTGAACTGAAGGAGGAAGTTTGACTCTCTGAGTTCAGGAACAGATCAGCTCCTCCTCTTCCTCCTGGTGGAAACAAAGTCTTTTAGACAGTAACATGGGTTGTGTTCAGTGGTTGAGAAAAAACAGGAGAAACATTCAGCAGGACAGTAAATACTCACAACTACACCATTACACTGTTAAAGGGGATTCTACAGTGCTTGTCTAGTAAAACACGCTACAAGGCCTCAGGTGAATAGCTGCTGTCTCACCATTCATGAAGGACAGTTTATTCAACCCATTGTCACGTTAATGCAACCTGATCTATGAGGCCCTCTAGTGGATGTTGTGGAGTATTGCCTTGTTGTTGCTCTACAGGTTTTTGCACGGGGTTCTGGTGTTTCCTGTCACTGTGGGCTGCAGAGCACAGTAGTACACAGCAGAGTCTGACGGATTAAGTTTCTGGATCCTCAGAGGAATGGAAACATCTTCAAGATTGGCATCAAATCGGTCCTTGTTGAACAGCTTAGAGTTCACACCTGTTCCTTTAACACGTGTCAGTATATGTATTGGGAGTTTATTTTCTTCTTGTTTATACCAGAACAGATATGGATTTGCAAAGGAATTTGCTTCAAAGGTACATCCCAGAATCACTGAGCTTCCTGCAGCAGCAACAACTTCTCTTTCTGTCTGCGTCACTGAGTCTCCTTTACACTCTGGGGAAGAACAGAACATGCAGAGGAAGAGATGGATCAATAGAGATGATTGATTAAAGGAGAACAATCAGCAGCTTTCCAGACTTCTCCTCCATGTGGAGGAAACATGTTGATCTTTGTATCTTACCAGAGAAAAGAGCAGCCAGAATAATCCACAGCCAATGTTCCATCTGTCCAACAAGGTTTAAACCAGCAGGAGAAAGCAGCTGATGTTCAACATTCAGTCTGACTGTTGTTCTCTTCACAGCACCACTTCTTATTGACACGATGCTGGAGCACAGAGCACAAGGAGAGCGCTGCCTGCTGGAGCATGTCGCCCCCTGGTGGCTGCTGTGGAGTACTGCAGGTTTTAGTGGTTTAACAGGGAGTGAGGCCCTCTAGTGGCAGCTGTGGAGTACTGCAGGTTTTTGTACAGGGTTCTGGTGTTTCCTGTCACTGTGGGCCTCACAGCGCAGTAGTACACAGCAGAGTCTGTCACTGCAGCAGAGGAGATCAGCAGATCCATCCGGGTTTCATCTTCATTCACTCTAATGGGGAAACCAGGAAGCGGCTGAGATAATTCTTCTCCTTTTGCTGTGTGGGAGATCAGGAACTCTGGAGGTTTTCCAGGATATTGTCGGTACCAGAAGAAATAATCATTAACAGCTGCTGGTTTGGATAAAGTGTAGGTCAGAGGAACGAAGCTGTCAACTAAATCGAACACTTCATTCTGCTGCGGAGTCGGTTGATCACATCTGACACCTGGAGGAAGAAAAATCTGTTCAGGTACAAAAGTTTTCATGAACATTTCAGTTGATCGTCTCGATCCAATCTGACCTGTTAGCAGGGAGGCGACCAGCAGAGACAGACCATAATAGTCCATGTTGAGCAGAGTTAATGTTGGAGAGCTGAACTGAACTGAAGGAGGAAGTTTGAGTCTCTTAGAGATCAGGAACAGATCAGCTCCTCCTCTTCGTCCTCTTCCTCAGCTTCAGCAGACAGTCAGCTCTGCTTCCACTGGCAGCTTGTCCTGGATTTAATCTGGATTTGCTTATTTTTAATCAATTAATCACAGAAAACATCCCATGACAGCTGATTTATCCTCTTAAGACTGAACTGTCTGAGCTGTTGAGTTTCCTATAAAAATCAGTGAATACCTGAGTTTCTTCAGGCAGCTCTTTGTGTTTCATTTGCTATTGTTCTGTATAAACTACAACCTGAGGATTAATGATGCTGAATCCCATCCGCCTTTATACTCTGACATAATCAACAAGAAATCACGCAGCAAAATCTTCTAATCATATTAGGGAAACTATAATTACTAGCATATTATAATTTTAGTTTTTGCCCTTTGTTCAGTGAAATGTGAGTTTTGGATGGATCAAAATGCAGACTGGAGCTGGGATCATGGTGATGAATTACGTGTTTTCAGTGCCGAGGCCTCGGAGCGTGTCGACCAATCAGGAGGATTTTTATGAAGCGTATCGAGGCTTGTGTTGATGCAGCAGGTTGTGACGTCTGAAGCCTCGTATTCGGGCCCCTAGGGATGCGGTCGAACGCTTTCTCCAAGTCCACTAAACACATGTAGACTGGTTGGGTGAACTCCCAGAACCATCCAGGACCCTGCTGAGTGTAGAGCTGGTCCAGTGTTCCACGGCCAGGACCAGAACCACACTGCTCTTCCTGAATCCGAGGTTCGACTATCCGACGGACCCTCCTCTCCAGGACCCCTTAATAGACCTTACCAGGGAGGCTTAAGAGTGTGACCCCCCTGTAATTGGAGCACACCTTCCCCTCCACTCAGACTCAATGTCCCCCACCTCCCCCGGAACGTGTTCGAAGTTCTGCTGGAGATGGGAGTTAAAGCTCCGTCTCACAGGGGACTTGGCCAGACATTCCCAGCAGACCCTCACTACACGTTTGGGGCTGCCAGGTCTGACCGGCTTCCTCCCCCACCACCGGAGCCAACTCACCACCAGGTAGTGGTCAGCGGACAGCTCCGCACCTCTCTTCACCCGAGTGTCCAAGACATTCGGCCGCAGATCCGATGAAACGATGACAAAATCGATCATTGAACTGCGGCCTAGGGTGTCCCGGTGCCAAGTGCACATATGGACACCCTTATGCTTGAACATGGTGATGGACAATCCGTGATGAGCACAGAAGTCCAACAACAGAACACCACTCGAGTTCAGATCGGGGGGCCGTTCCTCCCAACCACGCCCCTCCAGTTCTCACTGTCATTGCCCACGTGAGCGTTGAAGTCCCCCAGCAGAACAAGGGAGTCCCCAGGAGAGGCACTCTCCAGTACCCCCTCTAAGGACTCCAAGAAGGGTGGGTTAATCTGAACTGTAAGAACAGACCACAGTCAGAAACCGTCCCCCCACCCGTAGGTGGAGGGAGGCTACCCTCTCGTTCACCGGGGTAAACCCCAACGTACAGGCGCCAAGATGGGGGGCAACAAGTATGCCCACTCCTGCCCGGCGCCTCTCACCGTGGGCAATTCCAGAGTGGAAGTACGTCCAGCCCCTCTCAAGGAGACTGGTTCCAGAACCAGAGCCTATTTCTATCCGGAACCTCTCAGCCTCGCACACCGGCTCCGGTTCCTTCCCCACCGGAGAGGTGACGTTCCATGTCCCAAGAGCCAGCTTCTGCAACTGAGGATCAGACCGCCAGGGTCCCCTCCTTCGGCTGCCGCCCATAACACACTGCACCCGACCCCTTTGGCCCCTCCGACAGGTGGTGAGCCCGTTGGAAGGCGGACCCATGTCTCCTCTTCGGGCTGAGCCCGGCCGGGCTCCGTGGGTAAAAGCCCGGCCACCAGGCGCTCGCCATCATGCCCCACCTCCAAGCCTGGCTCAATAGTGGGGCCCTGGTGAACCGCGTCCGGGCGAGGGAACACCAGATCCAAAGTTATGACTCATCATAGGGGTCTTCAGGCTGCACTTTGTCTGGCCCCTCACCTAGGACCTGTCTGCCTTGGGTGACCCATTAGGGGCAGAAAGCCCCATAGCTCCTGGGATCATTGGGACACTCACACCTCTCCACCACAATAAGGTGGCAGCCCAAGGAGAGGAAGAAGACAGAAAATATCCACTGGAATATTGGGAAGTTGTGACAAAATGTTTTAACACAACTTCCATAAACCTGCTGATCCGTTTCTGGCTTCAGAGGAACCTGTTAAAGTTTTTATGTTTAAATCATAAATAATGTCCTTTTGTCCC